>NC_042516.1:21442663-21520163 GCF_900963305.1 Echeneis naucrates
GATTTCACAGAAAAACACTTTTCTCAATGTTTGTATCTCAATGTATGTATGTATGTATATATGTATATATATATATATAAATATATATGTGTGTGTTTGTGTGTCTGTGTGTGTGTTAGCACTGAGGGAGTTTTACACACACTGGTAGCATTGCTGCATGTAATATTGCAGTTTTCTCTTCACTGTAACAATGGGCTGGAAATAAAAATATCCAAACCGAGCCTGAAAACTGAAGCTAATGCAGAACAGGACAACTCCACTGGTTTCAAAAAGAAGTCAAATTTTATTGAGGTCTATGGGAAACTGCAGATATTCAACACAGCAGTTCACAAACCAACATGCTGCCACGGCGCGTGCTGGAGCCAATCATAGTTCACATTGGGTGAGGGCGGGGTCACCCTGGACAGATTGCCAGTCCATTGCAGGGCCAACACACAGAGATAGAGACCAACAACCACTCACACTCACACTTATAGACAATTTAGAGTCACCAGTTAACCGGACGGTGGAAGAACCCGGAGTACCTGGAGGACACCCATGCAGGCACGAGGAGAACATGAACTCAGAAAGGGCCCAGGCCGGGAACTGAACCTTCTTGCTGTGGGGCAAGAGTGCGAACCACTATCCTGCCGTGCTGCCAAATCTACTCTTTATATCTCAGTTATGAAAAAAACTTGATTTTGTAAATCATTTGTTTAAAATAAAGGTAGCAACTGGAAGACTCTCACACACTTATGATCAAACTGTTCCAAAAAGCATGCAGAACAATTAGTTTATGCAAAGTATACAGTGACCTGAAAACTAACTTTCAGGTCAGTTAAACTTTTCTGTTTACAAAACTAAGTGTCATCCTCTCCTTCATACAGCAAGCAGAACTATATGATTTTCTCCCCAATATTCCTATTCAAGAGCATGAATGAGTCACCAATTACGAATACACAAAGGTGTGTTTGAAAACTTGATTGACAATTGAATCCCTCTGTAATTCAAACCTGGCACTTGTCCATCCCATCTCACTTCCGCCAACTCCACCTAGTTGTCCAAATTTCTGACTCCAGTTGCTGTCAAGATGGAATCTACTTTGCATCTGAGAATTTAATCAAGGCCAGAAAGGACAAAGCTGTTTACTTCACAAAGGAAAGTGTGATGACAATATACAAAGCAAGCAGTATCACCAAATATATTCTTTATTTATTTATTTATTTTTGAGGTTGCACAAAACAACTGCTCCACCTACTTTGAAAAGGAAAATAAAAATGCCGGAGTGAAAAATCTGTGTGAAAAATAAATCAAACACAGGCCCACTCGTGTGCTCACAAAAATGCCCCCGCAAATATTCAACCACTCTCTAAAATGAGGATCTGTTACCATCTGAGATTAATTGTGAAGAAATGGCTTCGCGTTCAAAAAAACTAAGTCTTGCAAGTTTATCGTACTTGACAATTGCAAGAGACGTGTTTGCCCAAAATAGCATTCAAGCATTTTGTTATGTGTATCCAAAATACTTAAGCAATGTTGCCCACCAAGGAGCTACACAGCAACAAAGTTAAACATTAAAACAGGCAACGTCTACCCAATTCATTGTTGTAGCAGGTCATGAAAACACACAGAATACACAGAAAAAAATACTGCTATAATTATAAGTGATGCCTGCTAAGAGCAGAGAAACTACTGGTGACTCTGCTGCGACTCCAGTGACCTTGAGAAGCTCCTGAGAACCTCAGGAAGTTCTTCCCGCAGAGATTTGGCTGCACTGCTGCTGGATATCTGACTGTGTATTAGACTCTGATCTGTTTAATTACAATCTGAGTCGCATGCCATCTGTAAGAGCACCTCGCCGCCCCCCCCTGTACTATCCAAACGACTTAAAGAATCCAGAGATATTGTACTCCAAGGACGTGCTTAATTGAGTTCTGAGCGCAAAGTGCACTGCAGCATTCTTCGACTCCAGCATGCAAGCAAGCTTGGCCGAGCGGCGGTTTCAAGTGCTTTTTGTGGTGATGTGAATTGATCGGAAATTGCTTGTAATTGTCAAATTAGGCTACATGCAAAACAGGGTTCTGAACAAAGCGCAATTAAAGATTTGCTTAACTCCTTGAGAACAAACTCGACCAGTGCTACGGAACAGGCCAGAGCAAAGGAGGTTAAAATAACCCCAAACACGTAACAATATTGTTTCAGGAAGCATGAAAACAGACGTTTTGCAAATGGATTTGGAAGGAGAGGGATGAGGCGAGAGGGCTAAATCTGTCTTGTTCATTTGTGACGGGCTTGGCGTGAAGCAGTGACTTGAGCTTGGATAAAGAAAAGACACTTGCAGCAGGATTCTGCCAGTCTTTGGTTCTCTGTGTTCGGCAACCCACCCCCCCACCGGCACTACCGCCGCCACTCCATCACACACACCCTTACCTTCCAACACACTGCCGAACCTGGTGCTCTGCAGTCACCCATTAATCCCTACATGTCGGATCCCAGCCAGGTAATTACCGTTTAAAAATATTTCATCCCATTCTTTCCTCCCAAAAAGAGAGACAAATGGAAACAAAGGGAACACAGTTCTGAACAACGACAAAGAGGCGCTTTAAAGCATTCTCTTTTCTCTGGTGGAAATGGTGGCTTTGTTTGCATACAGTACAAGGTGTCTGAAACCAAATCTGCAGCTATTTCATATTTAAATGCAGCTGTCACGCTCTAGTTTTTACACTCGTTTCGGAAAGTTGGGAATGCCGCTTCTTTCATAGAGAGAGAGGAAAAGAAGAAGGGAAAAAAAAAAGCTTCTGTTTGTGGCGCAATAAAACCTGTTTGTTGGTTCACTGCCAGCTAACTTGCAAACTAAATAATTTGAAGAGGGATGTAATTATGAAACATTTCAGTCAGCTGAAAAATTGCAGACCATAAGTATCTCTTGTCCCCATATAGAAATACCTTTTCAATTTCTTAAGTAAATTTGAAAAGTAATTTTAGAACTGCATTGGACACATTTGACCCAAAAATAATCCTCGCCCCAAATACAACTACTGCAGTTTGTGTTTGTCGAAGCCAAGCTGGTACGGGATATCATCACAGCATACACAGTGAGCAAGCTAATTATACTGTGAGGATGTTTGTGTTCGCTAAAGGCAAAAATTCATATGATCAGATGAGACTACATGGATGTTACTTTAATGTGGATGTGACCTATAAAAGCCCCTGCTGCATTAAAATGGACCTATCAACCAAAGCGAGGTGACTCCAAACAAGACGTGTTAAAATGTATATTACTTCTCATCTTTAACAAGGAGTCACATCAAAGTGAATATGATTAGAAATATGAAATTGATTAAATGGGATTTAATTTTTTTTTTTTTTTTTTTAAATAGTTTAGTTTCAGATCCTAGTGGCGAAACGCTTTTTTCATAAGGGTAGCCGGTTTATCTGCATTATGAAACTTCATGATCTTGATTTTCCTGACTTCAGACACATTTCTAGGAAGTTATCATCAATTCAGATTAAAACTAAGGTTAGCATGATGAGTTGGTTGAAAATGTTTTCTTCTTTTGCCTCTTTTAATGTCTTCAGTTGGGATTCTTGAAATAGTTGTTAGATTTTGTTTGTCTTCAGCTGACAGACAAAAAGTCTCTTTTTGATTATTTCACTGGAAAAAAAAAAACCAAAAAACTGTAGAACCACTTTGTCCTGGTGTTATTATATCGTGCCGATCTAGCATCAGAACATTTGTAGCTACATTGATTGATTTTTATGCTCTTTGACTTTGGAAGTAATGCCTGTTTACCATTGTAGACAACTAGTTACCCAGAGTTGGTAATTCATGGATTGCAGCTCAATAGATTTATGTTCAAGGCCTAATTTTGATTGTCTTTGTTAGATTGCTTGGAAAATTAACTAAAAACACAAAAAAATACTTATGAGCCTCAAGATCCTTAGATGCTAAGAGTTACTCATCTACTACACCCCTATAACACAAACAGAAATTCAGAAAGCCTGGTGGGAACATGACGGTTGCTAAGCTGTTGTTAAGTGAGTTTACAATTGATGTTTAGGGCAGTTTGCTTTTTTTAAACAAACTCTTTAAATTGGAGAGGAAATGTACCGGTTGTTTTCCTGAATCAGAGCACATTGCACTCTGACGGTGCACCTGCCTCCAATATGAGTCAGTGCTGCTGCACTCGGAACCGATGTTGTGTAAAAACCTCATTCACTTTTGCTTTATGGGTTAATGGACTTAGAACATGCCAAAACTTGAGCATAATTTTTTCTCTTTTCCTGTTAATTTGTATTAGCGTTCGCATGATAACAAAGTAACACATCAAATCACTTGTCTTGCTCTCGCTTTGCCTTAATATTTCACACCTGTCCACCAGATATCGCATTTCTCAAGTTAATAAAGTGCAAAGCCATTTTTTTTTTTTTTTTGTGTGTGTGTAAGTCGCAATTAGTGAATATGATGCCTTAATGTGTGAGGTGAGTGTGTCAAATTCCTTGTTCTTTCACACCAAATAGTAAAATACTCATGTTGTGACATTATGTTCCTAAGAATAGAGAGGGGACGTGGGGAGGAGGTGGGGGGTGAGAAACGAATGCAATGGCAGTGTCAGGAGATGTAGTTAATATGCGGCTGGGTGGGTGTAGTGAAGGATTGTGGGTTGGTGGTAGCGGGGGGTGGGATCAGGCACATTCACCCTTCTGTCATCGTATGAACCTGCATAACTGCATGTTAATGTCTGTGTTTCACTTGGCACAGCTCATTTGTCTCTTCAGCTTCCAGGAAAAGATAAATATGCTTTTCTTACTGTCACTGAGAACTGTGGTTCCATTCCTGTTGTGTAGTTTGGATGTATGTTAAAGCTGTATGGTCATGAAACTAAGACGCCCAACACTTGGACATACAATCTGTGATCTAAACATATTCAAAAATTCTCCATAAAATTAATAAAAGTGAATTGATAATAGCATTTTTAAAAAGTGAAGTTATGAATGCTTTCTGATGTCCATTTTGGAAGAAATTCAGTTTGACTGAAACATTTTAATGCTGTGTGGTGAGCACAAATTAGACAAAAGATCCAAGATAGAGAAGGAAATTTTGAACGCTTTTGTTTTTCCACAACAGCAGCCTGTAATTTGTGACCCAGTTTACAGTTCGTACATTTTCACAGATTGTATTACAAGAAAGGACATAATTTTGTTTTTCTCTGAGTTAATGGCCAGTATAAATTTAACAAAATATGCCAGCTGCTGGCTGAAAATAAAATAAAAAAAAAAAAGAACAAGAAAAAATAAAAAACTTTTCTAATTACAACTGATATTAAAAATGTTTCATAAACCTAAGGATTGTAAAATGACAATACATAAAAGTGTATTTAATCCTTCTTGTAAAAACATGACCATGATTGATATAGTGTGCGTACAGTTTCTGGTCATTTTCCCCTCACAGGTGTATTTTAAAAACAAAACAGTCTGGGTATAATTAGACAGTGAATATGGACAAAAGAGACGTCTTATGGCATATGGCAGGGTCAGATGGAGAAGGAAAATCTTGTCATACAGCGGTAGAAATCTATTAACTTGCATACATATGGATTTATGACAACAACTGGCATAAGGAATCATGAATAACTTACAGACGGATGTTCTTATATAAGCATCAATTGTTAATTGAAGAAGCTGTCACACTCCCTGGGGCTGTCAACATAGTTTTATAAGCATTCAAACTCAGCTTTATCAAATTAATGGTCTCTTCAGTGCTGCCTGATTCCCCTTAAATCCATTTTTTGTTCTTTCTACAAAGTGGGAAAAAAAAAGAAATTTAGTTCCCGAGACTCATCTTTCACTGTAAGAGGCGCCAGTTTGTACTGATGTTGGCCCAGTGAAGATGCTGGCGCTACACCGTCTTGGCTCAAGCGATTTCCCGCAGACCCCAAAATGCCGAAAGACAGTGACTTCTGTTGCATTTTTCATGTCTCGTCTCTGTAAACAGAGGCGGCGGCGTCAGCAAGAAAGGCCGGATTGTGCTGAGGAGCTCAGGTGTGCTGACAGGTAGATCTCTACAGGCCGTGCTGGACTCGCTGGGGAAATCATGAGCCGCCCTCCAGTAACAGAACGAACGTTTTCTCCGCACAGAATAATAATGGTTAAAAATAAAACCCTGCTGTACACAGAGGAGGCCTGAGCCTGCTCTGAGGAGCACGCGAGCACATTGATGGGGACAAAAGGGAATGATCGGGGGTTCCACGTTCTTGTTAAACAACTTCAGCTCTGAACGTTGTCAACGTGACCTTTATTTAAATTCCCCAGGACTTCTGTATTGATGATGTCTGTAATGCCCCAGTGAAACGTCTTCAATTGAGAGGTTTTGACAGAAATTGTTCATATTCATTAACATTTAATTAAAATAGCTTATTCCCTGTATTGCTCTGCCTTGGTCATGCCTTGCAGACCTTTCACCACTCACTAAAGAGTGGAACACGATTGGTCAGAAATGTGCCGGGCATTTGTTGTATTTGTTGTGTTTCATGGCTCATGGGCTGCTTTCATGTCTTGTTTTGTGCGCCTATATGCAATTATTGTGTTTGGTGTCAGAAATCCCCCACAGTGTAATTATAATCCTGGGCAAGATGTATTCGTCTCTGGTCACAGTTTGACCCGTCCCATTTGCTTTGCATGAAGTTTTGAAATTGCTACATAAGCCAATGTTAGCACTAACAGCTGTTTACTCACTAGCGGTGTGCCACGAAGGCAGGCAGGGCAAGCAGTGCTTTCCCGGTTACAGTGAGAGATAATCAATTACAACAACACTGAAGTGGGCACATTTGATCTCAGAACAGCTTTCTGTCCCATAAAGGCTCCAACGCCTGTTCGCATTAATCATGTAATTTACTTCTCAAATGTGTTGGCAGCCGGGTATTGTCCCTGAAAGCTAGCCTGACTTCCCGCAGCAGCAAGTTAAAGAGCAAATGTGACTGATTCATCATCTGTGTGCAGCATCTGCAGTAATTTTGAGATGTTTGAAACAGCATATTGTTTCAAGGTGTAGTGCAGCTCAAAGGTCATGGTCTGGAGCAGGTGAGAGAGCGAGCGAGGGCAACTGCAGGAGAGAGTTCACTAGTTAGATGGCGGTAGGACTCTAAATGGACCAGTGAGCTGTAAATGCTGCAACTGCAGCTACAACTGCAACTCCTCAAGGCCTACAGTTGTGTGTGTACTCAACTGATCCGCCTCTCTTTCCACAACTCACCATACACATCGCCAACACGAGCCACTTTTTTGTTGCATACAAAAGTCAACACCTTTACCCTGACCAGCCAACCAGACCGTCTTTCCAGTACCGGGTCACACCTTGCCTTTTAGAGAAGAAGCAGCCTAAAGGACTCTATTGTAAATGCACAAATCTCTTGGCGTGAAAGCTAATTAAGTGTTTTATCATAATTATAAAAAAAAAAAAAAAAAAAAAAAAGGAAAACCAAACACAGGAGAGGTAACCAAACTGTATTTGTGGTGTTTCAAAACAGATTCCTATTTGTTCATTAAAAAGTAAAGAAAGATCAGTCAAGGCGCCATTCAGCCATTCCTGCTGTCTCACAGTTTGACCACAGGAACTAAACACAATCAAAGCTGCTTCATTATTCCCTATTTCATCAGTTTCACAATGAACTCATAAACTGTCGTGCACTGAGCAGAGAGCTGAGGGAATCATGAGATTTATTTATTTGTACTTGTAATGAGTCAAGTGAATTTTAATCGGATATGCTGAAAGTTACAAAAACTGTAAATTGGTAATTTACATGTGAGATCCCATCATATCTCCAATTCAATCAGCATCACACACCGGTTTTCATGATCTGAAATGAATCATCAGTGTAAAAATGGTCTTTTTATGCATCAGAGCACACACAACATATCATCAACAGTGACTCATTTCAAGAGAAAACAAAGAAAGAAGTCATTTGTTTTAGTGTTTTTGTAACTTTTTAAAGTCTATTGCACTTTTTTGTGCCAATTAGCCCAGTTTACCTTCATCATTTAAGAAAGACAAAATATTTAAATCATCACAACAATTTTCCTGGTTTTTCATCAAACTGGTCTCTCTCTATGACTGATGTGACAACATTCTGTCAACACAATGGTGAGACTGGCAATCTGAAGAAAATATTGTATGTGGAAGTCTCGGGTTGGAATATTTGCCTCGTCATCTGTGAAAACGAGTAACATGCCGGGATCAACATCCATCTCTATTAGAAGCTCAGTTTGAAAAGAGAGAGAGAAAAAAAAAGTCTGGTGCAAACACTGGCCAAATCAGAGGATAGCAGGGAAAACAGAGTGATAGCTGCGTGTTTGAACTTGGTAATTGGTTGGGCACTCGGTAGGCAAAACAACAGAGGACCTACGGAGTGTGGTGTGTGTTTCCCAGCCCCACTGTGCAGCCTCATAGAGTACAAAGACAGAGAATGAACTTCAGAGGGTTTTAATGCCTGAAGAGAAGAATATGGACATTAAATTATCAGGGGAAAACAGCAGGGTGTGAAAAAAGAGCCTTCTAAAGCCTGCAAATGCAAACGTACATACAGGCTGCTTCTGACACGGAAACCTGGCCAAATTCACAGACTCCTTTATTCTGAGCTTCACACTGATGCTCTCAGTGTTTGTGTGTCTCTGTGTGTGTGTGTGTGTGTGTGTGTGTGAATACACTGTATGTGTTCACATACTTTTTTCAATTGGAATTTAAGCATCCACACATCCTTTTCTTGCATTGAAAACGGTCATGTTTGTAAATATTAAAAAAAAGCTGGACCCTAAATCTGCTATCAAAATACCCAACGCTGCAGCTCATGCTGCGCAAGAGATGGAACATGTGAATATTCAGAGTTTAAAATTTTGGCTATTTGTGCAGGTCCGGATCATAAAATGGGACCTTGAACCAAAACCATCACCCGCAAAGTCAAGTGTGGAAAAGCTACAGGTTTTTCCTTTAATTTATGCTTTTTGCTTTGTGCTAGCCATACTGTTGAGGAAATAAAAAGCTGGCCTCTGTTTTTAAAAAAATCTTTCCAATAAAATATTTCCTCTGTTGTGAATTTGTTGAATAATTAATTAATAATTCAGTAGATTTATTAATAGTCTCATTTCACATACAGTGACACAAAAACAAATGTCATTTCTCCTACTGTGTCCTGCTGCATCCTGCATTGTGCCTGCAATGATTGGCAGGTAGCGCCCAAACTGGTATGAAATAGCATGAGAAGCACACAGTTCTACGTTACGCAGCAGCACCAACGAGGCCTTTGAGGGTCTCTCCAAATAGTCTGGATTTCAAAGTGAGCGAAAAATAAGTACAATGGGAAATAAAAGACTATAGCTAAATGAAAAGAATTACTCTTGAGAGTTACAGCTTTACACACACACCTTATTAATCTTTAATATCGTGTCTTGCTCCTCCCTTTCCTTCCACCTCTCCCTTCTTCTCCCTCTCTCTCTCCAGTTTATCTCTTCTGAAGCAATTATACCCAAGAGGACCGAGCACATAGGACATGCTCCCACTACCTAGAGCAATAATATATCATTACATACTAAACATATAGCAGCTACGCAAACAGCCTTTATTGCTACTCCAGGGCGAGTGCTATTTATAAGCTCCAACATAGCCACAGAGATCACTCCTCCACCTGAGTTGCGTCTGTTTATTTGGAGATTTCACGCTTTTCTTTGAGCACTTGTGAGCTGAAATGATGGCTGTCAGTTTGTCCATCTCTGCCATTTATTTTCAATAGCTCCATATTGACATTAGGGGGTGCTGGAATTCTTCAGAGTTGAATGATGGGGTGTTGAATTTTAAGTAGTTTTGAAAACTGACAAGAGTATGTGATATGTGTTTAGTTTGTTTTTTCTTTTCTTTTTACTTACACTATTTATAAGAGTTTTGACTTAAATATAGCTTCAACAACTTCAATAAAGCTGCTCAATTTAACTTTTTGAAATTTATTTTACATCAAATTAATCTTGGAAATAAATTTTAAACTGTGGAAACCATGTTCATCACACAAATTCTTTAAAGAAATTATATAATTAAATGATAATTATAAGGCCATTTGTATGATATTTCTCAACTAATCCATGAGGACCTTTAGGTTTAAGATAAACTGAAACATTCTTTAAAAATACAATTTTTTACATTTGATGAAAGTAAAATATTTTCTGTGTTGTCCAAAATGGAATCAAAAATTAATAAATTAAACAATTTCATGCTCACAAAAAAGTAAAAAATAAAACACACCAAAATATAAAATATAAACTTCTACTTAACTTTTACTAAATAACTTATTCAAAGTGCAACTCATGAATTATTTAAGAGAATGCATTTCCCTTGTTTTTTTATATATATATATGGATAAAATATCATTTATTCTAAGAGGGTCTATAAATCAAAAGTATTCCCAGAGAATAACAGATAAGTGAGGTATTGTGCAATGAGGCCAGCTGGTGGTAATAATTTAATGACGTTTTACAGGCGCTATAAAGACAGCAAACAGATGTGGCATTAAGGATTATAAAGTTGGTAAAACTTTTAACAAGTGCTATGTATTTTGGCGGTACAACAGCACAACCCCCAGAATAAAAGGAATTTACACATCCTTCAATTCCAAAGCTATCAATCACAGGCGTGTTATTCCCCTGGGAGCGTCTTTACATGCATATTTATCAGCTCAACATGCTAATTCCTGCTGCTATACGCCCGCCAGGCACGTCTCCAGGCGTGTTTATGACTCGTAATTGTTGATATCCTTTGATATATTTCTCTCAACTAAGACATCATTTGGTTTTTGTGGTTGAAAGTCAATGACCAATGAGGCACAATGACCTGGGCTTTCAATTCAAATTTACAGTTCAATATCTATTATATGCTATTCAGTGCTGGAGAGGAAGCCTCTTTCAAAGCAGAGAGGGGATTGAGCTGTACTGTCTAGCACTTATCAGCAGTAAAGCTCATCTCAAGGTTAGTTAATTGATTTAAAAATTAAATAAGGGAAACTGAATTATTATTCCATGGGAACAGCAATATGTTTCATGCTTTTTAGGAGGATTTTGCTTGTCAGAGCGCAGTACCTCTGGGGGGAAAAAACCCCCAAAAAAGAGGGGGGTGGGGTAAATAATTAAATGAAATCCATGTTTGTTGTAAACGTCCATAACCTGGATGTTGCTCACAGGAGTTGTGAATAGTTTATCATCTTTTGCCAAACAATTAACTGTGAAAAAGTTTCTGCAGTCTAAGACACGTGTGCCATATTGTTGCAAGCTCCAAGTTCATCAGCATGCATTTACATTGCTAAAGAGCATATATGGCAGATGAAGCATTTCGGCATAAATTCAGCTCAGAGAATGAGTGGGAGATCTCTCTCTGCTGTTTCTGTCATTTTTTTCTCCCCCCCTTCTATCTTCCTTCCAGTCTCTCTTCCTCCTTTTTTGCTTTTTTCCCTCAGACACCTGCCGCCAAGCGCACACCTCCGGGGAACCAACATCTGAGAAATGCAATTTGAGCATTTCAGCACCACAAAGAAAAGGCAAACAATGCTGGAAAAACGAGGGGATAAACATGCCGCCGAGTTGATGCTGGACAAACATGTCGCGTTCCCTCCAAATCACAAATGGCCCCCGCCATGTTCAGCGCTCACAGGTGTGGAAATTCAAGGACAAACTTGATTGCGTCCGTGGCCGCTGTTGTTGTTTCTGGGGTTTGTTTGCTTGTCGTGCTTGTCTCTGCACTATTGTTTGACAGATTCGCTCCTTGAAAGATGCGGCCCTTTAAAATGACAGCAGAAGGATGGCTCCTCTTAAAAAGACGAGAACAAGGGAATTAGTCGTCAAGCGTTGAGCTCAGAGTCGGGAATCATTGAGCATGGAAATCCACGGTGAAACAGAAGCTCGGGGGATTCGAACACTTCCTTAATGCCTTTTGATCTAATAGACGAACCAGAACTGGAAAAAGCCAATTTGTAAGTTTGAATGATTGTGAGTTAGGCCAGCTAACGCCTACTGAAACCTTCGGGCTAAAGGGGCCTTGGACCCATTTGCAGCGACTACCTCGAGAAAAGCTCCAGCTGTGCAGCAGAGGTTTGAGTCTACAGATTTTCAAAGCGAATAAAAAGAAACGGTCAGAGTGTGATTGAGAGCCGGTCCTGACAATATGGACATTGTCAGTGGCTCATAAAAGACAAATAAGTAGGTGTCACTGCAAAAATTACTTTCCATGATGGACTGCATAGCCATCATCAGCAATGACACAGCGTCATTCACATCAACAACACAGGTGCATGAAAAATGGAACGGGCTGGCAGGAAAATGAATTATTAATGACACATTTAAGTATTATAACAGAAAATCAATGAGCATACCTGGTGTAATTAACATGCACAATGTTTTCCATAATCCAGCACAGTATAATTATGCCTCTCTATTCCAGAACACGTTAGCATTAGCTTTTTCTAAAGCACACAACACCTGTTTATTTGGTTTGCTTGTTCTCTGCCTTCCTTTTTTTCCCCCCCTGTAATGATAAAGAGGCTGCGAAATGTTATTTAGCTCCGCTTCGGTGCCGGATGTGGACCTACAGTCATTTGAAGCTGGCCGTGGACCTTAAGCTCAAAACCTTAAGGGGATCATAACTATGTTGTAAAAATGGCTTGTCGTTCTTTAGCAGCTTGTGGTCTGACCAGGAAAAAACTATTTATTTATTATTTTTGCTTTTGAAGTTAATACAAATGCTCCTACACAATTTAAGGTACATGAATAGATTCCCTCCAAACCCCTCGGTGCTTATTTTGCCGGTTGATCATAGAATATCTCCCACCGACCATGTACATTTATGCATTTCATGTGCCGCTATTGATTCAGATTGAAGGGTTGGGGTGTGGGCTTATCTCTGTATACTGTAACATGTCCACTAATCACTGATTACCACCGTCTGTTTGTGCTGTGACCAGTGGCAGTGTACAAGATTTCCCATCGTTCCTGAAGGATGCTGGGGAACAGCTTGAGCGGAATCCAGCACGGGACTGGGATTTTTGGCAAGTCAAACTTTATCAGCACAAACATGCGCAAAATGAAAACAAACACAACCCAGACTGCTAATTACCATCCGCTTGGACCTCTGTCCCGCTTTTCTCAGAGACACACAAAATGGCCGACTGCAATGTGCACTCTCCTAAAAAATAAAAAAAAAATGAATAAATAAATAAATAAATTAAATTTAAAAAATTGAGGAGGCTGCTGCTGTTCCCTCTGTCCAAGGGACAACCCTTGTTGCCTGGATAATACAGGTTGACACACTTGTAGCCCCAGTGATTTTTTAAACCTATTATTTCATGTGCAAAGTTATAAATTACACGACTGACACCAGTCTGGTATCTTCTGGGCCATGTGGCCTGAACCCACGCCAAATCCTGTGCCACTAATTTTACTAATTGCCTGAGCCTGGCCAACACTTTTCATTGGTGTGGAGCCTACAGTGTCACAGGAAGCTAATGAGAGCTAAATAATGTATGTGAACCTCTCTAATTGCTTCATTTCTCATTTTGCTTACCAATTCTCATATCATAGTTAGGGATGCCAATTTTTTTTTTTTTTTTTAATGCCAATGATTCTAACTGTGGTTAATACTAATAACTACACCAGTCTGTCAAAGGCCAGTTCCAGGGAAAACGGAGCTTGTCATAGCATAGCATTGTATTATATTTTATAATGGAAACACACAATGGCTGGGGATGTATTTATACATATATTATTTATAGAATAATCCTCTCTTTCTGTGTGAAATATTCAGACAGTCTGAACTCCAACCAGCCCTCTTTGGGTAAATATTGCATTATTTTGGATGCACTCGTTGATGCATACAGCATCGTCAGGTAAGGCAGTGTATGCCAGCTTGTGCCACCTGGGGCTGTGTTTGTGTGCGTTTATGTATTTTTGTGTGTCTCCTCGTTTGTGTGTGTGTACAGCTTGCATATGTATTTATGTGCCTCTCTGTGCATCACTCTAGCTCACACAGACATACATATGGGTGTCTGATAGTGTAGTATGTGTATGTGTGTGTATACACAACTGTGTTGTTTCCTTCTCTGGCTGAGTTCCCACTGCAGCACCCGTTGGCCACCTCTCCTCCCAGTCCTATCAACAGGGAAGCTGTAATTTAGCAGCAAATTTGATCATCCAAATAGCTGAATATTTAATGGTATTAAAGCGCAGGGTAAAACCAAAAAAAAAAAAAAAAAAAAAGAGGCTGTATTATTTATTTGCTCCCTATAGTGTAACCTCTATTCAGACAACACCAGGTGGTCCTGTAAATATACTCTCTCTGACACGCGTTTTGAATTATTGACTGATAATTTATCATAATTCATGTCACTGGAAACTCAGTAATGCTCTCCAGGACCTCACTGCCTCCTCCTTCCTGTGGCCCAAGCAGAGATGATGGCTTGTCAAGGTGGCGAGAAGGTCGAGGCTACACTGAATTGTGTTTAATGCACAGTGCGCCAAGGCTGGAGTGGAGACCAAGGCCGCGACTTAACTAAGAAATGGTTAAAAATTTTGAAAAACCAAATGAATGTCACAATCTTTCAATTACTGTGAATATTTAAGGATATAGGTGTAAATTCAAAATCCTTTGAATGCATAAAAAGAAAACATGAAGTTGTGCGTTTTATAGCAAAGACAAAATAAACCAGACATAACTAATTCTGCCAATTTTTATGCTGTTTCTTTTTTTTTTTTTTACAAAACACATCATCCAGACAGGTCCAAGTCAAAACAGGTGCTCGTTGAAGAGTCCAAAAAAACTGTTCTTAAAGACCAGATTCGCCATAACAAAGACAACAAGGGTGGTTTTAAAGCTGTCAAGATGTTAATTTCTATCCACAACAGCTTCAAAACCACCTGCAGCTGCATCTCTCCAGTTTCTGTGACGGAAATAATGTGAGGTAGTGCACTTGGAGCAAAATGCAGGTGGCACACTGGGTCGATGTATTTTTTATAGTTTTGTTATGTACTTGTTCCCCTCTCCACATCTATTTACAACCACATTATACCACAACTTTGGGTCACATAGTCTGTAGAAAACAATGTTAATATTTAAACATCAAATTGAGCAAAAAAACTGAACCTGAAAAATGCCAATTATGTGACAGTGGCATAAGTTTTTAACTTTATTCAGCATCCTCATCTACATTTTCTGTAACAATATGAAACGCGATACAAGCATCAAACCTGATGCAGTGGAAAAAGATTTGATCCAAAGATCTTTCCCATTGATCTCTGTGGCCTACATGACCCATAATGCAATTCAAGGGCAGGCAATCAGTCAGCTATTTGGTTGTGTTACGTCAGTATTGCCCATTATGGTCTCACTTCATCAGTATTGATGGAGAAATGGGCCACAGAGGTGTTGTAAACTCATTCTTTTAATTCCACAAGCTCAGATTTTCTTTATTTAGAAAATTTATGGGCTTGAACCCCAACTGACCCCGACTTGGGTGATATCACTTAAGGCGGTTTAATCAGGGTATGCACGGCTCTCTCTGCAGCCAAAGGTTTTGCACACAAGCAATACAACTTCACAAACCTTTGATCTGCAAAAATCATCATAAACTCACTTTAAAAAGAACTAAAATTTTTGACTAATGTCAAATTCATGTCAATAGCAGGCCAGAAAACCAGTAAACTTAACAGGAGGAATAACATTTCTTTAGCATTTGACACTGCGTGTATGAATATTCTTTTATATATGTACCACTAAAAATGTAGTGTATACTTAAACGTGTTCAGGTTCAGACTTGTTTGAGATTCTGCAACATTACAGTAGTTTACTATAATAGTCTTCTGTGATTAAGTTACTGCTTGATCTAATAGCTCTGGATGATGATAAGCAACATTTGAAATATTTGAACCAAACTATTAGTCATTTTATCCTGAGTAATAAAATCATTCTTACATTATCGGACCATTCAGAGTCGGTTATTAAACCCCTCATACAGTAAAACCAGGCCCGTTACACAGTGTCTACTACGATTCAAGCACATAGCTCAATTTGTCTCCTATAAAAAGGACTTTGCCATGTCTCAGACACCACGTTCCAGTGAAGTGCGGGATAAATATGGATTAATTAATTGATTGATTGATGAAAGGAATCTTGTGCCACATTAAAAAAAAAAAAAAAAAAAGTCTGCAATCTGGATTGTGAATGGATAATGAAAAATAGTAGAGTGCTGAAAGAAATGTCTAAAAATACAAAATACTCTTATTATCCATTAATGACAACACAGTACAGTAGTCATAGTCTTTAATGCAACACCCAAACAGCATGTCACTGGCAGGGAACACAACACCGCATCCCTTAATAGGATTGTGCCTGTATAGCAATTTGTCAAGCCAAAATATCCAGTATTTATGAGACAAATATAGCACACTGGAACAACTAAGAGAGAGAGAAATCACAAAATAGTCAATAGGATTAACCAAAGCATGAACTAAATGCTCCTTGATGTGTCATCGATAAAAGGATTTTTGATTATTCGTCACCATAAAATGCATGGCAAGATTGTCATGCCGTCATTGTATTACTGTATCCTCTTTATCTGTATGTCAATCTAGGCACATTAGAATCTGGGCGCTGTTTTCGCTCATGTCTCTTTTTTTTTTATGGATTTAACACACAGTCTGTATTTGGAGTGCAAAAAACAGATTACCTCATTGCCTCAGGTCGACATTGTGTTAATAAATGGTGAACATCCATAATTGTGCCCCCGCCAAAGACACAATGTCATCTTCAATTAATCCATCCACAATCAATACGTTGGATTTGACACTTAGTCACCATGAGTCATTTTATTCACAAACGCTGACAAACAACAACAAAAAAGCCAGCAGACGACTAAAACTCTTTAAAAGAAGTTGTTTTTCTGCTCATTTATATGATGTTTGATGGCACCAGCTGAAGGTCCATTTTTGTTTCCTTTCACAACACCAACAACTCATAGCGAGAAGGCTTGAGCTTTTAAGGGTTGTTATGTTACACAGATGAATCTCCACACAATTATCACGGAGCTGTGGCTCAGTCAATATCATTATGTAGAAATGAGATTGATCGAGTGTGAGCGTCACTGGCAAAACTGAAATTCATGTATTAATTGAAGATTAACGGAAGATAACTGTATCTGTAGTCATCTTCCTGTGACAGCCGGTGACAAGTCATAGCAGGAGAGCATCACACTGCCGGTTTACACACAAAACGAAACTCTAGATAAAGCGCACACATCCCAATGGCTCACCTAGTGGAGCATGTACCATAAAGGCTCAGTCCAAACATCATGGCCCTTTGCTGCATGCCACAAATAAAAGCCCAGAAGTTAGAAAAACAAACAATTAAAGATAAAGATTAACACAATATTATATTTAGCAAACTTCTACATATGCATACATACATTGGAAAATGCTTTCTAATAGGCTTCTTGATCATTAACATGCATTAGCATACTGCATTTAACCGAGAAAAACAGCAACATCTTCTGCATTTGAGTGATTAAAATAAACTGAATTGGCCGTCTAGGATGAAGATGCATTTCGACTGCTTTACTGAGAGGTTGAAAGAGGATTAATAGCTGAAAACTGCACTAATCCACATTTTTACATTAACAGTGGCTCAAATGACTATGAAGACAAGCATACACTTTATTAGGACCATCTGTACACCTGCCTATTCAAGCAATTATCAATGCACAAATTCATGCATACACAGATCCGTTAATGTTCACATTGAACATCAATTGGAGTAAATGTACGTTTGACCGTGGTGTTGTTGGTACCAGACGTGATGGTTTGAGTGTTGATCCTGTGGGATTTTCATTCACTGCCTCAAGAGCTTTTACTCGGAATGACGTGATAAACAAAAAAGAAAATCCTGTGAGCAGCAGCTCTGTGGATGGAAACACTGTTGGTGAGAGAAGTCAGAGGAACATGGTCAGAAACAACCACTTTTTATAGCAGTGGGGACAGAAATGGTGTCTCAGGGTATCAAAACTTGAGGTGGATGAGGTTCAGCAGCAGAATCGGTCAGGCTCCACTCCCGTCAGCCAAGAACATAAATCTAAGGCTGCGGTGGACACAGGCTCACCACCACTGGACAGATTAAATCTTAGAATATACAGTCTGGTGTAATAAATCTGGATTTCTGCTGAGCCAGCAGTAGCGTGGTCCGAATTTGGCATCAACATCATGAATCCCTGGACCCAAACAGCCTCGTGTCAACAGTCCATATTGGCAGTGGTGGTGTTCTAAGAGGGTAGGGGTTTGTTGGCACACTTTGGACCCCTTAATACCAATCAATCATAGTTTGAATGTCACAGTCTCCCTGACACTGTTATTTATAAACCAATATCTCGTAATGGCTACGTCCGGCAGGATAATCCTCCACGCCCCAAAGCAAAAGTCATCTCAAACTAGTTTCATGAACATGACAGAAAGTTCCGTGACTTTCAGAGACCTTGAGAGGCATTCCCAGCCACCACGACTGCATCCAGCAGAGAACCACTGGGACCAGATAAAACGGGAGCTTCAGTGGGATGATTTGATGTGGAAGAAAAGTTTCTGAAATTTTGTGGAATCCTTGACATTGAAGTGGTGGTAAGTGAAAGGGAAGCCCTATTTGTGTTGTGGTTTTCGTGTACAGGAGTGTGGCACTCCCAATAACTGTATCCCACAGCTGAATCGGGCATTTTGCTCTCGATCTTTCAGCTCATTGTTTTGGTGTTTTTGCACCATAGTCCTACCTCCCCAGTTCGTTCTCACTGCTGTCATCAGTATGTTTACAGCAGAAGGCAGCTGTTTTTAGCTAAAAAAGCTCTGATAAATCCACTGAACACCACCTGCCCAGCACCAAACAGCTGACAGACAAAGCTAGCATTTAGCTGCTAAAGAGACAGATATTTCCCTCAGGAGTTAGTGGAGTCCAATGCAGAGCATGAAGAATGAATGTGAGAATCATTCACCAGGTGGCAAGAAACACTGCAAACATGCTCCACAGTCACATTCATGGAAACAACCCAAAAAAAAAAAAAAAAAAAAAAAACGTGCTTGTTGAGTCTGAAGACACCTTCACCCAGCAGCGCAAAACAGTGTGGAGTGCTCAAAGCTCAAAACAATGGTTAAACAATCACAGCAAATCTGTCATGAGGCACCCATCGCAGTTCAGCAGACCTCTCAGTAAAGGTCATAAGGTCAGTCATCCTGGCACATTTCATGGGGAAGTCATGGGGAAGTTTCAAGACAAAAAGGATCAAGGATCAAGCCCCCCGAATCAGTGAGCAAAAAGACAAAAAGCATTTCCGGCTGACAGCAAAAAATTAAAAAGTACATTAAAAACAACAACTTGATCTGAGCCTTGACAAGAAAAATGAATGTTTTGAATAATTTAACTAAAGCAAACATTTCTTGTTAATTTCAGGCTAATTATAGCCGTGCTGGTGGAGAGAGATGGTAATTTAAGCTCTTGGGCTCCGCTTGTCACAACCGCTCCTTGAAGCTTCACTGACTGCCACAAATAATGTGCGCACTTTCTTAATAAAAATTAGCCTTGCAATCAGACAAGTTCAAACTGAATTCTAGGCGGTGGTGGATTAGTCAGTCAACATTACACTACAATGGCTGCGTATTGTTGCCGCAAAAGGAGCCCCAGCCCAAATCTCAACGGACAAATTACAGCCCTTTTTATGTCATTCAGATGATAGCAATGGGGGAATAAGGGGATCATGAGCAAATCCACGCTGCCTTAGCCCCATTGGTGACACCAAGGCAGTATTCATCGCTGCAGACTGTGAAGTAAAGGAGCCTAAATAACAGAAGGAACGGGGTATTTAACGAGTCAACATCAGGGCCCTCAGAGGCAGAGGAAGTCAACATTATCACAAGGATGCAGGTGAGTACAAGTGGATCCAAGCTATGGGATGTTTGGATGGAAGACATCGTGTTCCACATTTATCTCTACAGATTTGAACATGCTCATCACCGAGGGCGCTGGGTATTTTAGCCTTTTTTCTACGTGTGGAGCAAATTCCTCCAACTGCAGATCAAGCAAAACCTGGACTAGAGGGATCGTAACCGATCGTTAAAGAGAAGACAAATTGGGGTAATATTTCCAGACACTCCGTGTTTCACAGTTTTATAAGGCAACGTTAAACCTAAAGATCTAAACTTTTTGTCATGATTTTTGCAGCAGATCTTGAAACAGATATTTCATCCTTAAGGAGTTAATAAGAGAACAGTTCTGCAGTTTACTGTTACTACAGTAAATAATCTTTGTATTGATTGAGGCAGGACAGAACCGAAATATAATACAATTAAATAGCACAACAGCACCGATTAAGGGCTTAAAATGAGGATTGTGTTGAATAAAAACCTCTCTCCACACAAATTACTTGTAGAACTACTTTACCAGAGGATGAGCAGGAAGTTTAGATTAGGCCGAACACAGCATGAAATTGTTTAGTTAGCTCCATTTATTATTACAGGGAATGTAGGAAAATTACTATCTAGCCTTGAAATAAGACATGGGCCTATCTGGTGTCGTGTGATGGCTTTTACTGATCGGCAATTCTAAGTCCTGAGACAAGTTGCTTACTCGTGCAACAACATTCTGTCTCAAACAGGCTACACAATTTTCACAGAGATGATAAATCTGTGTAATTTGCTTGTTCACTTGGCTACGACTGCCTCTAATGCGCAAGTTTTGTTCCCACGTGTGTCTGCACATGTGTAAAATGCCTGCAAAAAAAAAAAAAAGAAACACCAGACCTCAAAGAAGTGGAGGCTAAGTCAAGGACAACTTGACAAACACATTTTGAATATAATTAATCACCTGTCAGAGCTAAGGATTGTCTCCAATGCGCATGCACAAACAAAGATAATAGAAACTGTGTCCTCTTGTGAAGAAATGCAAATAGTTGGCACAATCTTCTGATAAAACCAAATAGGCAAAAATTAGACACCCAAAAAAAGCTGCAACTACAGACATGTCACAGAGACCTAATGAAATCCTGCAATAACAAAGATGCTAACCCTCCTGGCAAACGCAGAGTATTAAAGCCTCAGGGTGCTGATAAACTAAAACAGTGTGGATGGGCAACACTCCCAGCAGTTACCAGCAAAATGAAAAATTATATCAAATGTTGGCAACAAGATGTCCCTCAGTGTTTGATGCAACAGTCTTTGGGCAACACCAAGGATGTTGTTGCTCATCGTGTCGGGGGGGGGGTCTTTTCACTGCTGCCTGACTTTTCTTCAAAGTGGTTCAAGAGGAACTCAACTTCAGATTCCTGGGCTCATTTTTTCGACAGGTCCAGTCGTTTCTCTTTGAGCATCTGTACCAAGAAAGTGTGTGACAGCTGTTTGTCTGATTGGACATTCCAAGTGTTTCATTTACAGTTTGAATGTCATGTTGCGAAACTGATTTTGACACATTTCCGCGTCGATACATTTCTAGTTAACTGCACATATTGTTTATTTGCCTTTCAATTTGAGAGAGGAAATGAGAGACATGAATATTCAGGCAGGTACACTGAGATTCGTGGATAAATCCATTGCTCATTTAGAAGAGCTAAATCACATGGTCCATGTCTCATAAACTAATAGATAGTCAGACAAATAGT
The DNA here is from genome assembly GCF_900963305.1 of Echeneis naucrates. NCBI lineage: Eukaryota > Metazoa > Chordata > Actinopteri > Carangiformes > Echeneidae > Echeneis > Echeneis naucrates. Next base: position 21,464,341 of record NC_042516.1, read on the forward strand.
TAGATGGATAGAGAACAAACTAGCAGCTCTGCAGACTGTAATTTCAAGTGCAGAAGCAGACGATGCATAATCTATCCACAGCGATGACACATTTACTGCAAATGGTGATGCAATCAGCTCTAGTGGTTTAAAGCTAAAAGATAAACCAGGTCAACTGAATATTCCTTGTGGCTTGGGGAAAGGGGTTGACTTATACATTATATAGTCACAGTGTGCCCTGCCTACACAAAGCTGTGTCTGCATGCACTACAGTTTGCTAAATTTCTTTGTCCCCCCAGAGTTGCTCCCAACTCGCCCTTTTTACCCTGTGCCACGTTCGCAGCTGCAGGTGGCGTTTCCTTACAATATTTAACACATTCACACATGCCTTCGCCTCCCCCTGCACCCTCCTCCCTGCTATCCCAGCGGGTCCCTGCCTGCCGTTTGAGCTCTGAACAGCATTACCATCAGTCCAGTGTAAATAACATGAAGTGGCAACTCATAAATAGTTAATGATGCAAAAAATCCATGAAGTCGCTCCCTCGGCTCTCTGAACACTGTGCTGCTGCCGGTTGCCACATTTCCTGGAGGGTCTTGTGGGGTGCCCGGTGTTGGTTTGAATCATTGCCGGTGCCGTGACAAATTCACAGAACGATTAGTAACAGGTGGTAAAACTCCACAGCAGGTTATTCAAGGCGTACCGATATCACAGAGCTAAAGGTAATTATAAATATTTGCACTGCATGCCAATAGAAGTAGACATGAACATAAGACCTCCACAACAAATAACCAGTGAGCACTTTGTTGTTGTGCTTGAAAGAGCTCGCTGCGCTGGACAAACTGCAGGCCTGCATGTCTAGAAATGGAGCACAGTGGGGGATTTTGAATGGGATCCACTGCTGCTGCTGCTTTTTAAATTATGCAGGTGCTCTCATCATCCTCCATTGCACGTTGATCTCTTTATCCCTTCCACCAGGATCAGGATCCCCTATTCATGTTAAGTTGGATCACTGACTGTTAATGTTACAGGACATCAACAGCACCTCTCCAGCTGTTTGTTGTGTGTCTGTCTATCAGACCAAAGCACACTTATTAGTAAGTTGAATGATTACAGACACATTTGCTGCTGTGACAGAAGATGAAACGACCTTTGGGTGTTCTGAACCTTAAAGTAACCTCAGTAAGTTACCTTAAAGTGAAGCAGCTTCAAGGTTTCAACAATTCAGCAGCCTCAAATTGGCCCAAAGAGTCCAAAATAACATTAACCCTATTTACGTGTATTTTCTGACTCACATTTGTTCTGCTTTTTGCTGTTAGGACTGCATGATAATTATATGTAACATGAGAGTGACTGGGAAGCATCCCTGCAGCAAGGTCAGCTGCATGGCATCAGTGTGTGCAGCCTGGCGTCTTAAATCAGGGCTGCACAATGTCTGTCATTCTGCTAATTGTTCAAATACCATTAAATGGATATTCAATGAAGAATGGAAAGCTTGAGGTCAAATATGAGCAGCAAAGCCGGCCTCACAGATATAAACAAATGTACCGTTACCAGCAGCAAAGTTGCTGACTCCAACCAAAGTTTAAGTTTGCCACCATCACCTTGTTCACCTTGACCTGCAACTTCAACAAGTGCCAGACGACCTCAGAGAAGACGAGTCTGTGCAGGTTTGAGTTCATGAATCCCCAACTCATCTATACAGTGTTACAAATAATCAATTAAATGTCATGTCTGAACTGAGTACAAACATTTACTCGGCTTTGATCGTTCATTTAAAAGAGGTGGTTCAGTTTCTATTAACACAGATAGACAAAGTTACATGTATTTGTGTCTGTTTTAATCAGTTTCTAGTGTATGATCATCACATGCATGTTAATATATTAATATTTTATATTACTTTGCATTTATTTTTTATTCATTTTGTCTTTGAGCTTTGGCTTTAATTCTAATACAGTAAAACATTATTGCAAAAGATGTTTTATATGGGCTGTGCAGAACCAAATAAATTCTATCCTTTGCCAAAATATTCATTTACATACAAAGTAATATACCCCAGACCCAAAGACCCTAGAGAGGTTTACCTCCATGTTAGACCTCACAAACTGTCAGGGAACGCCATTAACACAAATCTAAATAGATTATTTGTGATTTGGCAGAGGGGGATGTTGCTTTATTAAGAGTACTGACAATGCCAATCCCATATATACAGCACGCGAAAATGTAACGGTGTTATACAGCTGCATAAAAGTATCAAGGTGATGTAAGATTGTTAGGAACTTTTTTTTTTTTCAGCTGATTTGAAAGAGTGCAATATCATGATACATGTGTTGTCATCCAATTCATCCCCAGCCGCTATGTTTTGTTAGTTCAGATAAAAATAATAAAAAGGAGAGATATATTTTGACTTTCCTTGTCTGTCTCCCTCGAATACCAATAAAGGTAAAGAACACATAGTGGGGCCATATTTCAAATCCGATATGTCACATTGCCCTGTAACAAATAATGTATAGGATAACAAATTCTGACTCTATCAAGCATGCAGTCATTCAATTATAGTCCTTTTTTCAGCTATGGTTGAGGTTGTGGTGTTGTCACAGCGGATCGTACAGATGTTTCTATTATTCTGTCCACCCCCCATCGTACTTTCCTTTGAATATCAAAAATCTATCTGTGGTCTTTGAGTGCTTTCATTTCGGAGTGTGGATTGCTGCCAGTTTGGAATCAGCAGCCAAAACAAGTAGGTGGTGTCGAGGGATTTCAGATAAATGAATAAATAATTGAGTAAATGAATAAATAAGCAAATACAGGAAGGATTTGAATGTGTGAAACCGCATCCAGTCAGAGGCAAACCAGACTTGGTCCAAACTGGTCCCATACTGTGCGTGAACCGGGACCTCCTCCCTCTTGTTGCAGGACCGCCACAAATCCCCCCTTGATGCAGCACATTAGTTTCATCGCTGAATTGGTTCTCCTCATGCACACAGCGAGTTTCCCCATCAGCTGCCTGTCTGTCAGTGTGAGGATGATAATTCGGAGGGGAAGGAGGCTGGGGAACAGCTGCTCTCGCAACAGCCAATAATAATGCAAAAAAAAAAAAAAAAAAAAATTACTAACCTTAAAAACCGCAGAGAAGCGAGTAAATTGGGAATGTATACAGCTTTCGCGGGCCCTCTCCCGTGAATTGTGTCTTTCCTGACAAGCAGCTCATTGCATTTCCCATCATGCATCTGATCGGTCATTCAGAAACACAAAACACAAATAAGTCAAGTCGACCATCTGCTTGTTAGAGGCAACTATAAAAGTGCCTGTTTTAAAATAAACAATAAAATTACTTTGACGGGCCAGAGACCACCTGAATGGAAAATCAAATATTTTGTGTTATTTAAGGTAGGTTTCTGTCAACTCTAAAACAAAGCTTGTCTTTAATTTATTACACCAACACACACAATACTTGTGTCGTCCTCATTTTCTAAATCAATAATCAGCCCAGCATGCTTCATTAACAGTGACCAATCAGAGACAAGCTGGGGATCTCATTTTACAACATGAGCATTCTGAAGACATAAACCATCTGCTACTTGTAGGAACAGAAAAATCAAATTAATCCATTCTTATCATGCATTCAGATTTTAAAGCAATTAAAGATGTTCTCAGTCTAATCGCAGACACAGAAGTAGCTTGGTAATGAGGAAGGCAAACTCTTAGGTGAACTTTCCAGGGTTCTCAATGGCGCGTTTGGAAACTTTACAAGTCTCACACACTCCAGTGAGCCGTTAGCCCGTACAATACAGATGTTGGCAACAACAATGAATTTTTTATTAAGCATTTAATCATTGCGCAAACCCAGATTTCCCATAATAGGGGGCTCAAATTCAAAATCCTGGGATGCCAAATCATCTACAGTGTAATGTTTTCTTTTTTAATATAAGAAATAAACAGCTGCCAAACAAGCGCAACTGGCTTTAAGATTATATAAAACCCTATGATGAACTAGGATGTTAAATTTACCTTAATTAAGGTTGGGGAGTTTTGCTTGCCCAGAATGCTAATTTGAGCTCAGATGTGGTGCCGGTGCTTTGGTAACCTCAGAGGGCTTGGGCATCAAACCCATGCAGCCACAGCTTATTACTGCATGATGCCGTCCAATTAAACTTAAAGCGTGGATGACTTTAAGAAAAAATACAATATGGAGAAATGTGTTTTTGCTCATATTGACTCCTTAACCTCCATCATTAGCCTGCAGAACGCTGACTGCACGGAATGACCAACGTCTGCTGTGCTCTGGGCGCTGCTGTCCAGTGACTCTGTCATTAGCAGCAGTTGTCTGGTTGATCATTTCGTCCTTTCTACGAGTTTCATCAGTTCCAAATATGAAACGTCAGGGTAAAAATAGTCACTGCATTGATTGCAGTACCAAAGAGATGTGAGTGGGTTGCAAGGAGGCTTGACGTTGTACCAATGTGTATTATTTCTTTAATAAAATTCCTTCCACATGGCAGTCCTAACAGGCCTTCCCACAGCAGACACAAAAGTTACCTGTTTCACCACAAAGTGCAGCACAAACTTTAATGATATACTGGAGGCTACGCCCGACAGTGGAGTGCACCCACAGGAAAAATTATCCCTTAAAGATATGGAAGCTTTGATGGGGTAACACATCAGTGTGCTCACATCTTTTAGTTTGTAGTTTGGTTTTTTTTTTTGCTTAAGTAGCACATCAGTATTGGTCTTTCTTTTGAAATTGGCCTCACAAAATGTAAGAAACACAAACATACAACAAATGCATACGCTTTCAAGGAAAATTGTGCTGCTCAGAAAACGCTTTTTCATTTTACGTTTCTTTTTTTACTTCTACTGTGATTATTGTAATTATCAGGTCCATATTCCGAGTTTAGTCCCCTTCCCTCCACCCCAGCACAATTTCCATGTGCACTCACATTTGTGGCCCCAGTTGAAATTCATGAAGTCCCCCCAGTGCTGGGGTTTGCTGGGCTGGCGACCAAGCCAAGAGCGCAATGAGCTCATTGTTACGCTCCGACTGCTGCTCTCGATTTCAGAGCTATCAACAGCTGTCGATCGGAGATGTCCTGGACCCCGTCCATCAATCACAGGCCCCCATCATCAGGAGACAAAACAAATAACAGTAAGCCAAATGTACAGCCCAGAGTCAAACCAGGTGCAACAAAACAACCAGATACGAGCACGAAACACAGCTCAACTTCAGAATAGAAACAGGCGTCTGTTGTACCTGTGGACAGGCCATTCAAAAAAAGGTCAAAAGTTCAGCAGTGCATGAATTTCACTACAACCCGCCTCGGTGGGGAGTCTGACTCAGGTCAGCCATGCTGAGAGAAATAAATGAACTCCATGCTCTGTAAGGCGTCAGATGTTCCAATATATGGAACCACAGAAACAGAAAAAGAAACTGCATATTTACCTCCCGTCATTCTGATGCCTCGAAGAAGACTAATCGATTCAGTGAGCTCTTCAAAAAACTATTTGTAACAGAACAATCCTGATCAGTCGTTTGCTAACTACCTAATGTCATAACAGTACATATTACTAAACCAACATAAATCCCACCCTGGATTCACATTAACCACATACTGTTTGATGCAGTAATTACTGAAAGCCACAGTGTTTTCATGGCCAGCCCTGTCCAGCCATGCTATTCCCCTGACTGGCTTGGTGGTAATGACACAAAAGTAGAAATGCACAAGCAAAGACATGAAGGACGTGACTGCTAGTTAGCAAACATGGATAAACAATACACAATAATAATCACTTTTAAAAAGGTCTTGGCATGTTTTATGAGTGAGGAAATCCATTAAACATGGTTATAAGACCTCAGCAGGCTTTTGTGAATGAATCACAGTGTGTTTACAATAATTCTCTACAGTCCAGCTTTAAACATTTGTTGTTGAAAAAAAAAATAAAAATAATTAAAAAAAAGAAAAGGCTGGGGGCAAGCCATTACAAACACACTTGCTTTCTATTGTCTTGTCTTTATTGCAGAGTTGTTACCAACCAATATGAATATATGCTGATCAGTTACTATGAGTATTAATACAATTTTGGTTGGTATAATGTTGTAGGTGATTTCAAACAAACAAAAAACTATTGTTTTCTCAGTATCAGACTATGTGATTGGCAAAAGACTGAAACACATCAGCAAATCTTATTCATGGTTCATGATCATCACATTCTGTCTTTATTTTCAGTGCTCACTTTTTTCATGCATCTTAGACTATATTGTTCCAACTTGAGATACTCTAACAGCTAAACAGTGTTTGTGTCACTGTGGAGTGGTTTACTACTTTGCGAGACCCTCAGCAACATGCCAGATGCAAGCATAATGAACACCACACCGCTTCAGCAAACATGGAGTGAGAGATGAACGTATATTTGGTGAAAATAATGTCTAAAATGCATCTACAACTAATCAATTAGTCAGTATAAAAGAAAATCAATTTCCAAGAAGATTTTGATTACTGACAGTAAGAGTAATTCTAAAGTAAAAAATTTAAAACATTTGTTCCCTCTTATTTATACATTTAATTGTTTTATTGAATATTCAAATAATAGTTTTGACTGTTGGTCCAAACCAAACAATGGTGATGTTTTTTTCCTGAGATAAACGAATCATGAAAATGATTGATAAGTTTGCAGTCAAAATAATTGTTAGTCGCAGCCATATGCGTATCTGAATGTCTTATGTTATAACGCAACAGCAGCTCACAATGCAAACGAACCTGCTGATAAAGAGATGAACTGCTGAGGAGCAGGAAAGCAAATATGGATCTTGCTACCAGAGTGCAGGTAAATAAATCATCAGCAAACCCTACCCTGCCACTAACCCTTGCACCATCTGTTAGCCTCAAAAGTATATGACACAAAGATACATAATTAATAGTTAAACAACAATCTAATTAAAGCGGACAAACTGAATGCTCCTGCCATTTGGGGGCTCTTATTATGGGCTAAATTTTGAGCTAGAATGAAATATTTAAGCAGGAAAATTATCTTTCACTCTTCAGTCCTGAATGCATTAATATGGATGTGTGATATGTGTTCAATGTGGAATCTACAAGATGTAATTTTCCTTCATCAAAGCAGTTTCTAATTTTTAAGTTTTGCTGCCATGCCATATGTGCAGCCTTGCCCGAATGAGAAGCGCACAACAGCAACATACACGTGTGTGTGTGTGAAATGTGTATGTGTTTGCTCTTTCTGGAAAGTCAGACAATACAACCACGCTGAAGAACCGGTGTGTTCTCCTCATCATTTACCAGCTGCTTTGTGTATCCCTGTGCAGCGTACTTGACCCCGATGACCCACCATTTATATTAGTTACATCATCGTAATGTATGAATGCATTATGCAAAGCCTTCCGCCCCTTGATTTTACAATTGAGCTGATCTTTGCACGTACGGACCAACAGATGCAGACACGTGGATATGGTTGCGAGCACACGGACGTGCAGATGCGTACACACACGTGTAGGGTAACATGATGTTTCCCTCAAGGCCTATCAATTCCTATGTGTAGCAACCACAGATTCCAAGCCGCCATCAAAATCCAAACAAGATCCGTCAGCAATTAAGGGAATATGGGGGGACATTAGAAATACGAGCTGCTATCCGGCCTACATTCCCATTCCCTGCACAGCGGGCAATGGGATGAGTCTGGCATGAAGGCACTCATGGAAGACCCACGCATACCCTGGGTCATCTATATTCCACCCATGTTATGGCAATATTGATATTGGCAGGCAGGATGCTGATATTGGGTACGTAATGATGCAATTAAAACAGGAGCCATTTTACTATTATTGGCAAGAATGTGTGTCTCCCCCCCTCCCATTTTAGGAGGCAAATATGATTTGGAAGCAATGCAGAGAGATCCAGAGAGAACCCACTCATAATAAAGAAATTCATCTTGTCATATCAATGTCGTTTTAGGTTCATCTGTTAATGCAGTTTATTAGAGGGAGGAACTGTACTTTTGCTGGTGGCTGGCATATTTACATAAATCTATCATCCATGCACCGGTCTATGTTCTGTTCAGATCTCAAGTACACTGCCATAATTCACCTTGCAACAAACCATTGAGCCGAGTCTTATGTTTTGCTTAACTGCACTCAAGTTGAGAATCAAATATATAACGAGGGAGAAATGCTTTTCTTATCCATTATTGAAGTCATCTACAAAGATATGAGAACTAAAAAAGAGCCCAGAATGAAAAAAAAATGCAAATCAGTCCAATAATATTGGTTTATGCACAGGTTATATACCTTGGAAATAAAAGACCTGAGTGCTTTTAGAGCCATATGTTGCTCCTTTGTTCCAGGAGGGGAGATGCCTTCATGTCACTTATGTTTCTGATTAGCAAAATGATTTATGCCACAATCACTCAAAAATTCAAACAGCGAATGCGAAAATGCATTGTGACTCCACCAGATGTGCACAATAAAACAAGATTCCCATTGTAATCTGGGGTACTTAGTTTATATGAAGCTAATATAAGGCACACTTGGATGTGGCAAAGTTACTCTTTTTAAATTTTGACTATAAATGATTGTAAATAAATTGTGTGTTTTATGCTGGATGGCATGAGTGGGTTGATAAATTAGGAACAGTTTTGTACCCTGACTTATCTACAAGACAAACCTGGTGGAGATCACAGGGATTAATTGCTTCAGAGGTGTGGAACGCCGCTTTCCCATTCTTTCCAGCGCATTCTGCGCCTAAACAATGATTAATCACCCTTTAACTATTCTCCAGAGAATGCCAGCATTTGCCAAGCCTGGCCTTATCCCCCGAAATCCGCCTGTGCAGGTTGGGGAAGGTACTTGCCAGGTACAGCGAAGGCAACCTGTCCTCATCCGTTATCAGATTAGGGAAGTGTCAGGGAGCAGACGCACAGGAACAACGCTGTTGTTCCTCACAGATCCCAAACCACTGCCCACCGACTCTTCCTCCAAAACAGAGCACGCACCCCCAGCTCATTTTACTTCCTTTACTCACAGCATTAAACACCCCCATTCAAGCCTTCTGCCTCAGCTGCCACTCACTTCAAAACCATCAGCCCCGTCAACGCTTCCCAGCTGGTCACGTGGCCAGCGTGGTCTGGCAGCTTGCAGTGCTGCTGATTTCCTGCCAGCAGTGAAGGCTGTGAATCAGATCACGTGCCTCCAACTTCAGTGGAGAGAGAAAAAAACCCAGGAAAACAACAAACAATTCTCAACAACAATTAACAAATATCTGAAATAACGGTATGTCAACCTGCGTTCGACCTCCCGTCGGCCTGTCTACCCTCTGATCACATCCATGAATTAAACATCTTTACATCTCAGCTCTTTCTGAAACACTCAGTGACTCATATTAACTTTGATATAAATGGCATGTTCAAATATTCAGAATGCCCCCATCGCCCTCAATTACTGATGACATAACGATCACTCCATTTGTGGACAAAACTATCATTGCTGCATATGCTAAATATCTCGACTCCTGAGCCAGGCACAGTGACTTTATGAAAATTGTTGTCACCATGAATTACAGGAAAACTATCTCAGAACTACTCCCAGCACTGACAGTAAATGATCAACTTGTCTATTCTAAGCAGTAATTTTCATCTGTGCAAAAAAGTGAGATCGACAAGCCTTAGAGGTCCTTTTTAAGAATTTGCAATGGTTTTCACCCCGGTTAACTGTTTTTCTAGCTTTTATCACTATGCTAAGCAAAGTTAACAGCTCTATCTTGAAATTTAAGGACAGGAGAGTGCATGTTATCGTCTCTTGTCGTTAAAGCAAAAGGTATGCGTCGCAAAATATCAAACAACTCCTGAAATTAAAACTATATCACAGTTGAGTGTGGTCAAAGGTTCACCTTTAAAAACTTTAAAAACTCTGCTTTTCAAGCTAAAAGTGTTGCTCACCCAATCAACCTACACTTCGATCTAATCCATCATGTTCCAGTGGCACTCCAGTGACGTACAATACTGTGTCATTGCAACACATTTTTATGAGGGAGAGTGGAAGAAGAGAAAGAAAACCTCCTTTGTCCCTTGGTGGAGTTGTTCAGTAGCTAAAAATAAAACAATTCATCCTCACAGAAAAGCCATAAAGAGGTCATAGTTAATAAGGGGAGAAAGCAGCCTCAGAGGAATTATTTTGAATCATGGATCCCACCAGAAAACAACAAGGACGATGCAATCAATAAGTCAGAGACCTCGGTAGACCTGAGGACACGTGTGACAACTTTGCTCTGGTCAGTTAGCAGAACAAGGTTATCCTTTTAATATTTCATGCCACCTGCAGCGAGTGCCTCCTCACACTAATGTGGGAGGCAGATAAACAGGCTGCCAGTCCCATGCTGATCTTCCTCATGACTGTGGCTCATAAGTGCAGGCTTTATCTCCATATCGACTCCATATCTCAAATGGATAACTTGTGTTGCTTATGATTTGTGTTGGAAGAGGTGGGTGAGGCGTAAAAGCTGCAAAGGCGGGGACACCTCTTGCTAATGCTGTTTGAGCTGTGTGGAAGCCCTGAGGGGCGCCCTCACACTCTGCCACTGTCTCTCTGTTCCCCCTCACAGATGGACCACACTCCACCACTGTCTACTTAACGCTTCTCTGCTCTCTATCAGCTGTCAAATGCAATGTTATCACACTGCAATACAACCAAAATAGCAATTACTCAACAGGAGCTTCAGCGCCAGCACTGAAAGGAAAGCATGTGAGACGGTGCGGATGTGTCGCAGAGCAGGATCCTGTTATGATCAGACTGTTTTCACTCTCGCTGTTGGTGAATGCTGACAAAAAGGTGTGATTTTATTGAATTTAACATATTAATAATCAACTATCTCATACAGTGCCAGAAACCTTTAAAAAATGCAATGGTTGTCTTATATAATTGACTGTTGTGGTAAAAATAACTACATACTTGCAGCTTTGCCTGGGGAGGAGCATGGTCAAATCAGGAAAATCAAGGAAAACTCTTAAGTTTGTTAAACCTGTATTAAGGGAAACTCTGAGCACCTTGTCCCAGAAACAGAGATCACATTAACCAGGTTTTGAAGACTTAACTTCGTAAATTGGTCGTCACTTGTCTCTTTGAAGCCGTGAGGTGTGTCTGAGGTGTGTCTCCGTGTGAAAGTGTGTGAAGGTCTGACTTTCTTTATATATAAAATGAATAGTCTTCATCACACGCTCATGTTTAAATGACACAGTAGAGTTTAATATCTTTACCTCCTTCTTTGCTGCCTTTCTTACAGATGAGGGTTGACGATCCGCTTCTTTCTCCAGCCATGGCAGCTGATCCATCCTGATAATCCCACTGACTTCATTCAGTCGTATTTTCATGTCACCCACGGCGGAACAGACAGAAACAAATAAATGTGTTGCTCTGGTTTGGTTCTTCGGGCTCTGGGGGTCAGGTAGCTCTTCAGTCATTGAACCGTGCTTTCATAACAGGCTAACGAAACCGTCCAAATCTGAAAATCTACTGAAACATCTTCAACTCTCCGAGCGCCTTCACACAGCCTCTGGTCGGTAAAAAGGTGTTTCCTTGGTGGTATTTCAGTCGGACTCAGGGATTCTTGTGGAAAAGCTGCTGTGAAGTTTTTCGCTCCCTGTTAGCTGTTAGCTGTTAGCTCGTCGTGTCCGTTAGCACGGCGTCTGTTGACATTGAGCTCCTCATAAACAGCCACAGTCTCTTGGTAAATTAGACAAAAACACAGTTATTCCCTATTTCTGTCGAAAGACACTGTAATTTCCACCTGTCCTGTCCTGTCCTGTCCTGGAAGCGGCGGCCATTGCAGTCAACTTCCGTTTATGTTTTTTTATTCACAGCCGCCATCTTGAAATCGTCTGTAAGGGTCACGGTGAGGGTCAAACAGGCGGAGGGCGGCAGTGCTGCTGTTTTCTTTGGGTCAAGTATAAAGTTGTGGGTTTTTTTGTTTTTGTTTGTGTATTTTACACACCCTGGTCGACAGTTCTGGGAGGGAAAATATTATAGATTTTGTGACAGACCACAGCCGAACTTTGGAAATGCCTGCCCTAAAGCATCTCTTGAGATTTTACTCATTTTATTTAAAAAGGACCCGTGACCCAGAAACGGACAAGCGGTTGAAGATGAATGAATTTTAAAAAGAACCTCATGTTGTATTGAAGAAGACAGATGCCATAAACTCATTCGGAAAAAAATTTTGACTGAATTAATTCATCAAGTGAGGTTTTGGGCCTTTTTCCAATAGCCTTCACTACAAACTGACTTATTTTTCATAACTGTGTTCAGCAGCTCATTAGGATCCAAACATTACATAATATTGCAGAGTCACCTTAGCAGTTGTAGAAAAGGGGCAAAGGAAGAATAAGGGGACGCAGTTGTTCTGTGTTCCTGCTTTGAATCCAAAATATAACGTTTTCCTTCACTTAACCAACAGTTTGCTGTAAAACTAAACACAACTGACCACTCAATGATCATAATGGGGTATTTATAATTGTTTCTGTGAGGTCAAATCCTGCAGGTGTGACCCTGTATGGTAGATGGAGTCACATGACTTGTTGATTCTTTCTCCTGCTGAGCCTGAAGTCTGACGCATCCGACGCTCGGCTTCATTTCCTCACTCCTACATTCATTTATTAAAGAGCATATTTGGGCACAGTTATTTGAAGAAGATATCTTTGAGGTTGCCAATTAGTTCCCATGCCCTGAAACATTTACCAGGCATTAATCTCTGTAAATAGAAAAACCATATCACGTTGGGTCAGACCAAGCTACAATCAAAAGTGAATAAACTTGTGTCCTATCTGTTTGATCTATATTTTCATCTTCTGCTGCCAGCAGCACTTTGTCGCCGTCAGGTTACAGCTGAATAAACATATTGAAAATTTTAATCTAACAAACAGTAGGATTTCAGCACTTTATCATCCATTAAGGAAATTCAAGACTGCTAAATAATAAATGAGGGGTCTATGCTGAGTAAAATGTAATAGTGTTAACTTATTGACTCTTTCCTCCACTCTAACTCAGGTTCTTTCACTGCTGCTGCTGTTTTTTAAAGATAAATGTGCATTGTCACACATTAATCTTTTTGGCTCTGCTGGATTAAAATGGAAGCTCTGCTCTTTATTTACCAATTTCCATGCTGAATCGTAGTACCATAAACCCACTGATGATGCTTTTTGCCTTTGTCTTTCTTTTTTTTTTTTTTACTCACCGTGCACACACCTAACTCCAAGATAAAGATACTCAAAGTTGTCTGAACTAAAAGCCTCTCAGGATAAGTTAACTCAAAACAAACTTTAGTGCCCATGTTCATAATAGAGATTATGTCACCCAGTGCATCTGCGTGGCTTGTTGAAGTGTTGTCAGTCCTTCTTAGACAAACAATATGTGCACAAGGCCTCGTTGTAACAAAGGTTTGGTCCCTTGGCAGGATTTGTTAATTCAACAGGTGCTCAAAAAGGTTTGCTGACCAGTAATAACGCCCCCTAAAATGCATCAGCTTCAATGCTCATCTTGTGACTTCAACCTTTTGAATTCAGGGTTGAGTCCTTTTAAATTCAACACTAACCAGCCACACACCAGTTGATTAAGGTGCCTCCCTTTGCTGAAATAAGTATCTCAGAGTTGCCTGACTAAAAGATAAAAATATTATAGAAAAACATTAGATCAATATGCACCAACAAAGCGAAGTGAGCATGCAGGTTCTCAGTCTAAATATAGATTATATAACAATATCTGTTTCATTTAAGAATACACACAATTCATACTGAGCAGCAAAATATTTGACTGCATGAGGATGTAAAACTAGAAAACTTGCACCTGGAAAGAAAATTAACAAATTCATGCAGTTTTACATATTCAGTATTGTCCACACTCAACATGTGATGAAATCCACATTATGTAAGCACATACTAAAGATACTTTATATCCAAGTCTTATCACTGCCAGTGTTCACATTTTGGTTCCACAGTCAACAACATAAAATAAGAACCGCACTAAGATTTTGCGCTTAAATTGAGAGACATAGATGTTTGTGTAAAAGTAATGTGAAACGTGCAAACAGGTGTGACGAAATAACGTATACTCAGGGACTGTATCACATTGTGTTTTGAGGAATTATGCTTTTGACAAAAAATAATATCCAAAGCAACTGGGAGTAAAAAAATTACAAAGTATAAATAAAATAAAAACAATGATCTGTGCAATTACAAATCACTGATTGTTCTCAGACTCTACTAGCCCCATGTGGAATGACTAATAGAGACTGGAGGGACCAGCAATGATCAAATTACTTTCAGAGTGAAAACACAGCATCTTGTTTGCACAACTGAGGGGCATTAAAATTTCTAATACAAGCACCATGAAACCACCATGAGAGGAACACCTACTTCACGTAGACACGCCTTGCTCCCGGGACAAGGCCTGCAGGAGCTCGTGATCTCTAACTCTGTAATTATTCACTTGACAAGGTCTTCCATGTAGTACAATGTGCGTTTAAACACGTGACAAAACACAAGCGTCTTTGACAAGTCTCACATATGTTAACAATGGCAATGTGTTGCCACAGTGCTGAATTAAAAAGATATCTTTACACCCACAGACAGAGCCCCTTAATGTTACAATGTACAATCTGTTATATTAAGCAGGAGCTAAAATGTGAGTGTACAACAGTGTTAATCAGTCGGATTTACACTTGTGAGATGCAGTAGGAGGTGGCAGACCTGATTTTATTCATTTATTTAGCAGATTATCACGCTTTCCCTACAAAGCTCTCAATAGAAGCTCAGTCAACCTGCATCCATCTGTCAGATGATCAATCATGACAGAAGAGAGACAAAAGAGAAAGATCATGTATTTTACTGATTGGCCTCCAATTCATCTGGGTAAGTCGGGGCTAAGACAGTACAAACGTAAGTATGGATATAATCTACAGCAATACTAAATACGCATGTTGTTTTGGTGATTTTTGATGAGTAATTTTCTGTCAATATATCATCTATTTTTCCTCTGCATGCATACTGTGCCTCCCAAAAAGCAGCTGTTTGTATCAGGCATGGCAGAGAGCAAAGTTTGGGTAAAGTTGTCACTTTCTGCTCCAAGGAATCGTGGGACCAGCAGCTGGCAGGTGCAGCAGTTTATCACAAACCCAGAAATAATTGAAAGTGACAACTGGCAGCACCACAAATGATTTATTAGTCTTTTACTCAGCTTCTAACCATCCTCGGGGCTGGAATCAATTATTCACCAACTATGTGTCTTCAAATCATTAATTCTACTGTGTAGAGCCAAACGCCGTCCCACTTCATGTACCTCCTCGTGTACCAGACCTTGGACTTGTTCCACCAGGTTCTGCTCCGTCTGGTAGACACCTGCATCTGAGCATCCAGCAGAGATGGAGTCAGATGTGTTGGTTCAGAACAGGGTCACGTCGGGTTGCCTGAAGCCCTGCGAGGACGAAGAGCCAGATGAAGATATTCTGAGGTGTTTCACACAAACGGCGCAGTCGCTCCAGCTCATTTCACCATTAAAAGATTTAATATTCACGTGATTGGAATTCATCGCGTGTACAACACAAATTAAAATCTCTGAAACAACAGATACCACCATATATAAGGCCAAGTATTAATTTCTCAGGCTGATATTACTTTCATTAAAAATTGGATATCAGCCAGCCAGTGCTGTTCCCCCCCCGATGTCAACGATACAATGTAAACTGGTGAGTTTTGTGATTTTAATTATGATTGTGAGTGGGTAATCATGTGATTAATATTTTTAGCGTTAGAGTTTAAGCATCATTAATGGAGCTCTGCAGTGTTTTGCTGTGACGATATTTAATTTGTAAGACACTGAATAAAAAGAGGACCAAAACTTTGGTCATATGATACACTGATATCAAACAACCATTGGCAATAACAAAACAGTCATCAAAATTAAATTTATACACATGCTCGAGTTCATTTCTACAGTGCACTCTTAAACAAAGACATGGAGAGATTTAAGATAATAAGAAAAAGTAAAATATGTCAAAATGTTTCACGTTCTTTTGAAATTTAAAGCACTAAAACACTATCACCTACCCAAAATTATTGAAGCATATCAACAATGTTTTTTTTCTCATTTCAGAATCCAAATCAGAAATACTTTACTGATCGCCGGGGGAATTATTTTTGTCAAAGGATTTCCCCTTTAAAATTTCCCCTGTAATGCCTTTAAGGGCCCGTAAGTAAGATGCTTTGGTCTTTACTGATTGTGAAACAGGTCTAATGTGCTACATATTTCTATGAATAATCATTGTTATCATGATTATTAATACTGTGAATGTATCAAAGCGCATGGACGAAATGCACATCGCTCTTACTCAAAACGTTTAAAATGAGCTGTCTGGACTTCTTTAACTTTATGATGTCACAACCAAACAGTCAAGCGCCGCAAGATCTGGTTCCTCCGGGTGTGTTACCTCCAAATGCGTTGTATTTTGTTGCAGTCCCTCAGAAAACAGTCAGAAGAGAAACTCTGAGCCATCCAATCAGAAGAGGAGCTCTAAGGTGACCTCAGAGCTCGCTGACCTGTTGCTGAAGTGCGAGAGAGAAGATGGAAAATCAAATATATCTTCTTACTAAAAATCCAAAATTTGAAATTAAACAGGACACAAGAGAAAAATATGGTACTTTTGAATCGATGTGTGTTTTTACATAATATCACTCAAATGGAAGCAAACAGAACAATTTTCACATGTGAATTAATACACATTAGGCGCTTCAGTGAGTTTTTTACAGCAGCATCATTCAAAACAAACCAGCAGTGCGTTCATCGTAATGAAGGAACGTGTCACCTGGTGCACAGTGTGGCTCACTGATGTATTTTTAATACTTTTTGGACAACAGTGTGGTTCCAAAGCACGGAGGACTAAGACACATCAGGCTCTGGATACACAGCCAATATTTGTTGGTTGGATCTACTGATTGGCTGTTGACAATATGAAACATTTAAAATATCATCCTTCTCATCATTTAATTTGATTTGCTTTAAGTTTCTTTTCAGACACAAGATATAAATAACGTTTATTATTGTATTAGTTTATCATCATTTGCAGTGAACACAGATGGACTTGTCCTGACTGTAATAATGGTTTGATGACAGCAAACTCCATGGACCAGCCTGGCTTCTGTTTTTTAAGGACAAATTTCCTGTCATTGTTCTACAGTAAGTGTCTTTCTTTTCCTTCATTTTATTTCATCTTATCTGTTATGCTCTTTCTCCTCAGCATAAAATGCAGACAACAAGCAATAAGGCATTACGGAGAATTTTTCTTTTCTTTTTCATTCAGAAGGGTTTAAGTTTTATGTATAATTAATCCGGTGTGGTTTTAAAGTTCAGCAGGCAGTATTTTATCTGTTATAACTGAAGCCCTCTCATCTTTATGAATACAAAGCATATATAATGTGCTGCCTCCCTATTATTAATTATGGAAATAACACAACAAAAGCACATCCTAAATCCATTACTGTTGTAAGCTAGACTTGTCTCAATAAATCAGTGTCTACAATCAAAACTGAAATAATTTTTTATGCATAATGTATGTGCTTGTTGCCACAACATCTGTTCATTATGCAGCGTAATGCATTCTTGTAGTTTTTAAAAACTTCAGTCCTATAAAATAATCATAATGACTGCTTCATTACGGAGCACTGGAAGACAGAAGTACATTTTACACTACGTCTCATGATTTACAGTTTCATCTACTTTTTATAGTGAAGTCAATCACAAGTTTGAGGGGAGAAGTGTGGGGGAAGACTCATTAAGGCAGATGTTAGTGAAATCATATGCGTTCATACAAAGCACATCAGGCTCTTTTGTCAAGTGGGTGTGAGGGGTGTTTGGACCCCGGAGCCCCCCGTCACTCATAAAGGGCCCCATGAGGAAATGTTCATCAGTCAACCTGTGCTGCTTTTCTTCATGGGGGTGAGCTCATTTTTCACTTTATTTGCATTTCATATATAATGCTGAAGTGGAGCAATGTGAAACACGTAAATATGGTCTTGATATGCTGCACGATGGTAAGCACAGCTGAACTTCACATTAGTATAAAGCCATAACTCAAACATCTTAAGTCCTGTTTACATGAAGCTCAGCGCTGTGGTTTACACTTTATATATTTGGGAACCATAAAGTATAAAAGAAAATAATGAACATAGATAACAGAAAAATATGTACATATTATAAACTTCCCTTCATATGATAATCATGATCAATATCACCAGCATCCACACTGCCTCTTTAATGAGATTAAACAACATCAATACTATGCTTAATGATAAGTAATCGGGAATAACAATGACATAATTAAATGAATATGACTTCATATACATTGATATACTTGCCAAAAATACAAAATTTGCATCTGCATCTACTTAGTGGGCGTGAGAAGAGATCAGGTGAAAAAGCGTGTAGTCAGTGCGAGTTAAGTATGCTACAGTGGTGGAGGTGTTCGGAGAGGCGGTCCTCCCAGAAGAGACGAGTTTTCAAGAGATTATTGAAGATGGTCTCCACTATCGAGGAGATCTGGACGATCTGTCAGGGTCGATGGCGGCACGCTGAGTCACAGCACTGTTCTTTCTAATGCTATTACTTATATCTAAGCACAGAGCAGCCTGACAATCCGCAGATACCATCCAGCCCACCCCAGAGTGACTGCTTTGTTCTTTAAAAGTACATATAGACCTAAAGATCTCAAAACTACCTTTTTTTGCAATTGTAGGACATACTGCAATTGCATTGTAATCATTTTGTCTATATTTCCATGTGGCTGCTGTTATTTCAGGATTCATCTCTCCACTGTTGAATTGCTCTATAGTAGCTATGGGTGACTGTATTATTCATGCAATTGGATGCAATGCTAGAGAAATATAAATATATGAGCTGTGGTGTTCTTGGATTTGTATTTTTTATTTTTCATTTGTTCTGTTCTTGATAAAAACAGATACGGGCTTGGCAACATTATTCAGCAACATCTGACATGCAAGCATCCGACAGTGTAGAGCAGGAGAACAGATCGCTTCCTGTGAGCTTTGCAGAAGTTGATGCTGCTTTGAGATGGGCTGCATATAAACAGTTATTATCTGTGTCACAGTGCTAGTGGCAGCAGTGGAGTGATGAAGAAGAATATTCCTGTTGCCCCAGCTTGCCACCATGGGACTGTTATCTCTGCAGCACATACATCAGACACTGATGCACACACCTCTTCCCTCTGAATGCAACATGACAGGTTCCTTTAGTTTCCCACTTCCAATTCAGATAACACGGCAGTCTTGATCCAGCATGAAGCGCTTAGGAGATGTCGACAGATATGAATTGAACTGTCAATAATGTGTGCAGCAAAACACTGGGCTTTTAAAATGTACAAGGTCCCAAAGAATATGCGTATTCTTTGATGCAGAGATTATGTTATCAGTGTTCAGGGTGTCTGCGCAGCACACTATTCAAGAACCGATTGATAATGCAACAGAGCCTCCAACGTTTTGATTATTTACATTTACATAAGAAGCACGGAAATTGATTTTCTTTCTAAACAACGCACACTTTTATATTTACATTCTTAAAGGCCTTTAGAGGATGTTCTTGTCAATACTGACTTTGAGTGGAAGCAGCAATGGAACACGCTTTTATTTTTGTTAAGATTAAAAGCATGTGTGGAAAAGTTTCCGCGTTCCTAATATAATAATGCTCCTTCAGTACCATACATAATAATATACAGATGACTTCATCCTTCTTTCTGTTTCATGTCTAGATTAAGAATGCAGTATAAAATCTATATATACTGCATGAGTAATGTTGGGGTGAATGCAGATTAGAGATTTACATAAAAATAGAAGAGAGGCGAGCAGTTAAAGGTGATACAGAGTGAGTAAATGCTGTGAATGACTGATTAAATAATCACATTTCTGTTATCTTTCATCTTAATCCAGGACGATTTATTCAAGTTTTTAAAGTTTAACAAACCGGGCACAAACTCCAGAAATCAGATTTAGTTTTATGGAGTAGCATAAAGAGGTGAAGGTTATGTTCAAACATCATGGTGACATCTGCGATGACAGTGAAAAGTGTCCCCTTTATCACACATAATAACGTCCTTTTGCTGTAAACCTCACCGATCCCCTGTGAGCCAGCCAGCTCAAGCTCAAACTGCTCAGCCAAAGAAATCACAGAGCCCCACTGAACTTTAATGTACAGTCAAGTTTAGATCCCAAATTTGTCCAGAATACCGCACACATCAGGCTGATTGGGGGAAAATGAGTCAACTCTTGCGCAAGAAATCCAAGATATTTCCATTTCACATGAGATAATATAAACACTTCGAGCCTGGGGCCTTAATACAGCATGTTACTCAGTGAGTAGTGACTACTGTTCATTGGAGAAACCTGCTCCGAGACTAAATGGGCTCTAAACTGCAATAAGTTGTACAAATCCAAAACAACATGACAGTCAGACATTTGAATATTCAGCCTATTCATCCAAATCCTGCCACTCAAATGAACAAACCAATAATTTGAAACCACATCCATGTGTCCACTGCTGAAAGTGATAATCAAATAAACATGTGCATCTCAGATAAACAACAGGCAAAATACACATTTTAGCTCCTATGTGGCGTAAACATCATAAAAAAAAGGGGAAAAAACAGAATTAGTTGTACTAAATTAACAATATCTGATACTATGAGACGTGATTGATGAGGGATTTTTTTCCAGCCTTAAAATGAGTTATGAGCACAAACCATGGGAGGATCTAGCCAAAGGTAGGCGGATGGCTGTGTAAGAAACATGAATTACACATTTTAAACAAATTTATACATGTTTGAAATGTTTTTAATGGAAAATGTTGCTGCCTGTTCTCTATTTGGAGCTAGACATTAATTTTAGTTAATGGTGTGTATGTTGCTTTCTGGGGATCAGCATATAAAGTATTTGAAGTATTGCGTACTTATGTATCCACTATAGACACATTAAAACATCTACTAAGGTAATAGTATGATTTTGTTAGCAGAGCAGCAGACGTGCACCACAACGTGTATCTTCCATAAGAGTTGCCCATTACAGTATTCATCGTGGACTAGATTGCTAGTTCTACTGCATCTCTTGTCCTGACTCGATCAATCAAAGAGTGATTCAGTGTTTCTCATGAGACTAATCATTCCTTCTCTTTCGGGCATGATGACAGTTTGTATGTTAATAGCGAGCTTTCGAGATCATTTTTCTACTGCCTTCACTTCAACGAAAAATAGCCCGAGAGGTAGATTTAATATCCTTGTCTGACTCGATGTGAAAAGGCGACTCAACACTCCAACAATGCAGCATCTTGATGCAATAATCTCAAATTAAGTCATAAATTATGTAAGGAAAAGTCATGAAGACGAATTAATAATTCAATAGATAAATAATTTACAAAATAATCAAATAAATAAATAATGGCACACCATAAATAAAGCATCAGATTAAATCTTTCCACCAGGCAGCCTCATGCAAGAGGCAACACAAACAATAAAAAAATGGAACTAGAGGGAAAGCTTTGCCCGTTGTTTGATAAGCTATTGGAGAGTAAATTCTACCCTAAATTTGATATTCAACTTGTTTCACCTCCCAAAACTTCCAGATACTGACATTACATCACTGTGGGATTTGATTTTCACCCGTTTAAATGTAAGTGCGCATAAATGTCAGATTAAAACAGAAAATAATGTGAATTTTGTCAGTAGACAAGCACACTCGCACAGAGCTGATTGCCACCTTACTGTAAATCTGCAGCAGCTGAAACAAACAGTAAACACAACACTGAGTTGTGTTTCTTGCCACCGAGCAGATCAATGATCTGCCTCAATCAATCACTCTTTTTATTCTGACTCTGTTTCAGAAAGATCTCTGACTCTTCGACTGCAAAATGATCGACTGTAGTAAGTCGACTAAGTTCTTTTAGGTTGGAGTAATTTAATTTGAATAAGCAGATAAATAATCATTTGTTGAGAGGCGTCTGATTCCATTCATGCTGTATCATGACATCGTGTGAAAACAGCTCTATACAGTTCAGGATCAGGATGTGGGTTTCCTTGCTTTAAGAAAAATACGCTTTCTCTTTGAAAGAGTTGAGGAAACGTAACGCATGGAGTCACGCGGTTTTCGTCATTGTGAGGTAAGAAGATGATCGCTGCCCTGTTGAGATCCGCAATTCTGAATTCCTCGCAAAATTGAAGTGAACAAATTAGTCCAGTTTTTAATCCAGTCAAAAAGCATCAACATGTTGGTCGTAATGTACACGGAGAAGTCTGTATTTAGGTCCTCTGGACCTGAAAGGGCAGAAGAACATCCAAGTTCTGTTTATCTCATTGGCTTTGACTTTGTCAGCCAGAGTTTTGGAAAATCGCTGTGAAATCATACAATGGGCTTATACTGTGAAGACTTCTTAGTCCGTACTGCTTTCTGCCCATTGAAGACATCAGTTTTCCCTGTGCCATCTGCCTATCAACCTTACCCTATCAAGAAACAATCAACAGAACCATCTGCGGTCTAGTCACCAGTCCTGTTATCCCTCCAAACCAAATAATGACAAACTGCAAAGAAGCAGGGTGAGCATGTCAGTGGTGGAGCTATCAAGGAAGGACGTCATCCAGCAGCAGAGCTCCATCAAACAGAAACACAGTGACAGAAAATACTGTTTGACTTCTCACTCATAATATGAGCTTTTAAGAGACTTTATGAGGATTTAGAGAGAATTTTAGAAAGTTAGTGGATAATGAAGGTCATTACGAACAGTTGATGTTATTTTTAGAAGAATTATAATATTGAGATGAATTTTAGCTCTAACGCTTTGATGGCAGGGGACATTAAAGTTAAAACTTGCGCAGGTAGTGTTTGACTTTGGATATTCTTTCAAACTGCTGCCTGGAAATCCAACAGCAGCTCTCTCAAGCCATTAAAATTCATTCACTCCCGGTGATTGCAAACAATGAGGATCCAAAAGCGAAAAAGGAGGTGGCAGACACAAAGATTAATTAAAAAAGAGAAAAGCCGTACAATGGACACATGGATTGTTTCATTAGAAGCCAGTTGTGTGGCTGCAGAAATGCCAAGAAAATATGTATGAGGGTCCGGGGATGGACAGCGCTTAAGATAAAACAGTCGAGAAATGTGCAACAGACAAAACCAGGCAATGTGGAATGGAGGAGGCCCCTAATGAAGCCAGCTGGTCCTAGTCCAGACAGGCAGAGGAGGGGGAAGGATTGATAGAGGGAGAGACCCACGGGGGGTGGGTGGAGAGAGAGAGAAAGAGGGGAAAAGGGAGTAAGACATGCAGGATGTATGGCCGCTCAGGCAGCTCTATTGTATCAGGAGGCACCAGTAGGTGTATTTCTTCCAAACTCTGCAGAAAAACCTAAAGCCATGCCAAACAGCACGTCTGCTAATCGTGCAGCAATTACTAGCCTAATAGATGTTTTTTATTCCGGTTCTCGCCGCCTCACAGCCGCCATGTTGGGAGGCAGAATTTCATGATAACGATGAAGAGGATGCACAGCTCGTTGTTTTTTGGTTTTTTTTTTGTTTGTTAGTTTTACTGTTATCCAGGTGCTGAAACTGCCCAACAGTTTGGAACCGAGTCTTGAAGCGGTGATCCAACCTGCTCCTGGAGAAACACCATAGGTCCAACTCTGCGCCCCGTCATGCAGCCGGAATGGACACACACGGAGTAAATATGGAGGGTGAGGGGGTTTTTTTTGTTTTTTTGTGTCATGTGATAACGTACAGACTGCTTGCTTTTCCTTTCTCCTCCTTCAGTTTATTAGCATTTCTAAATATTTATAAGTAAATTAAGTAACAAGGTATTGCCAGCAGCTGAATTTAGCTGGTAGCATAAAAGACAGGAATCACGTCCAAAAGTAACAAAATCCGCCCCCCTGCCTCTCTAAATGCTCCAATCGTAACATTATTTCTTGACCAGAACTAGCTGCCTACCAGGGGAAGCTCAATAAAAACAACCAACAATCAGATAAAGAATAATCTTTTTCACAGTCGGTATTTTTGTAAATATCACTGTGGATGGGGCTAATTTTCTCCTATTTCTGGTCTTTATGCTGAGCAGCGTGAGCAGACTTAATACGGAGACAGGAAAGTGGTGCTGATCTCTAAATGAGCGAATTTCCCAAAAGGTTAAACGCTTCCCTTAAAAGTGGACGTGTGGCGCGGTGTGCTTTTTTTTTTCTGACTGGAAATCAAAACTGTCCTGCAAATGACAAATAGCAGGTTAATTATTGTGACCCGTAGTTAGGTTTTGTTGCTAGGCAACATCTAGTGGCCATTGTAACCATGACAGGAGCAACTTGCGGTGACGCATTTGATAGAGCGAGTCCACACCAGGTCAGGACGTCAGGCTGGGATAGATGGGTCAGCACAACACGACACAGGTGAGTGGCGTTCGATTCCCATGTAGAGGTAGCAATTAATGTTGTTGTTGTTACACTTGTAACAGTGACAACAAGACTGTCTAATGTTGAGGTAGTACTTGTTTCAAACCAAAGGGCCATCTTTTCCTGAACCTGACCGAGCAGTTCTAGTGCCAGAGCCTAACCCAGACCGTTATTATAGTAATCATGGTGACAAAGGCAGGTACGGCGCTCTCAGCACAGTCTGTGTGTGTCACCACAACCATAACAACTGTTAAACACTCATATGGGCGATATCAGAGTGCGAAACTCAACTATTTGGTTGTTCAGGTTGGAGGACCGGTCGATTGAACCCTCTCACAGAAAAGCACGTCATTTAAATAAAATAAATATATTAAACTCCACAAAGCTCGATAACCTCCGGGGTAACCCCACAAACAAACAAACAAAAAAACCCAACACAATCTGCCCACCTGTATGTGTTTTATCAGAGCTGCTGGATGTGAATCTACAAAAATCTTTTCCAGAACAAATTCAGGTCCTTTAGTCTTTATGGCTTTTTCTGTGATTAATTTTAGAAACATAGTGCAATATTTATAGCAACTTACTGTAGTGTAAGTGTGGAATGGGAAATCTGGGGCACAGAAAACAACCTTTAAAGTGTCACTGTGCCAGAAGAAATATAACACAAGCACCAAAAATTAAAGTTAAAATAACGTATAAAGTATATTAACTGAGCATTAGATAGTGGGGATGCTGTTATGATCCAGCTGAGCTGATGAATTTTAGCCAGATTGTATCCAAACATAACACACAGTAACAATTACGTTTGAACTATATCCTGGTAGCAGTTTTATATTTGACCAATCTCTGAGCTCAGCGGCTGGAGAAGTGACGGATTTCACATGTAATCCAGGTTTACGACGAACCGGCCTCACAAGATTTAACCTCTTAGCAGCTTTTCATTCCACAAAAAGCCACGTGTAAAGAATAAAGCTCAGCAAAGACAAACCATCCAGAAGGCTGATCACTTATACTGATCCCAGCATTCAGCACGCTACGTCACAAACTGGCTAGTTTTCCATCGTTTGGATGAGCCACTAAATTATGTTACGACTCCCAAAGGCTCCAAAAACAGCCTCATAACGGAAAGTTCAGCAATCATGTGAACAAATGAAGGAAGTCTTTAATTATTAAAAAAAAAACAACAACAACAACAACAACAAAAAAAACAAAACAAGAAAAACCCTAAACATCGTAATTAACCAACAACTCAAACAACATAACTTCAGAGCAGGCAAACAAACAAACTAAAAGATGGGTTGGCAAAAAAAGAAACAAAGAAGGGGAGGGACCGAGGCCAGCCCACTACTCCTCACCCTAACTTAGGAAAGTAAAAACCAAGAGGAAGAACCGCCAAAACCTCGACTAAAGGGAAAAATAACAGAGACTGGTCACAGCTTGGCTGGTGGAGGAGAGAGCGTGGTCACAGGATCCAGCCCTATTCAAATCAATCAATCAATCAATCAATCAATCAATCAGCCGCAGCTGAGGGCCCTCAGCTCTGTCACAAAGCCCTCTGTACAACTTTTACACAGTTTGGGGAAGCGATAGTCCCTGAGCAGCACGTGAGCTTTTAGTTTCTTTGAAACAAACAAAAAAATCCTTAAAAACTGCTTAAAACGGTTTTAATACTGTCTTGTGTGTCCAAACGTCGTCCCCACTTAAAAAAAATCCCCCACACAGCATCAGGTGGCAAAAACTCAGCATCTTTCTCTGCTGCAGTGTATCGATGTGAACCAACTCCACTTACCGTAGAGGAGGGCAGCAGAGTCAGATCCACCATATAAACATAGAAAAATTCAATTTTGCACCTTCTTTTAGTGGAGATGTGTTCATGAAATGATTTATAGTGCTGCGGTACCCCGGAGGGTTTCAGTAGTGAACACGGGAAGCTCGTTGTTAATCTACAACATCATTCTCGTGACGCGTTCATTTTAAATCTGGTCCTTTGCAAATGCTGATTTGTTATGGAAAACAGTTCACATCAGCCATATTAAATGCGGCTGCTATGGCACCTGTCACATCTTCGGCTCCCCTGAGATGCAGTTTGATGTCCGAGAGTCTGAAGCTCATGGCTGCAGGATGACTCAGCTCAGTCATCTGATATCAACTCGCTCTCTAGTGCAAATATGGAAAAAATAATAATAATAATAATTAGAGCAGTTTCTCGTCAAGCTACAACATTTCAGATTTTAAACGTATTATTGTTGATATAATAATTCTAGTTAAAGCATCGTAGAATAGCATAATTGTTGTGCCATCCACTGTTCATGTAGCCAACATAAGCACGAGACTGATCGGGTCACAGCTAAAACATGTTTCTGTCCTTAAGTCATCCACGTCAATGTGTTTTCTCAGCCAAAAGACTTCACATTTGGATGTCAGTTAATGTCAAAACTCCTAATTGTTTTTCGCTTCACTGGTGCTTAATGAAAGAGGTAATGACAAAATCAACAGAAGTTGCTGCTGAGAGTAAATCAAAACAGGCGATTGAAGACAATACGGAAACGATCTCCGTGGGTTCACACCTTTAACGGACATTTTTCATTTTATAATCTCTGCAATTGTCTCCATAATGTCTGCAGAACAATTACACTTAATAAAGTTCAATCTAAAACCCACTATGCTTAATGTCTAAATTTGACACCAACTGAGATTCAAAGCGGCTGCCATTTACGTTATTTTGGGCAATTTTTTCTTTTCTTTTTTTTTTTTTTTTTTTAAGAAGCCGTGGTATTGTTTTTCGTGGGGGAGGGTTCAGAGAACCAAGTGTAAATATGAGGCATCCTGGTAGATTTAGTGGAGTTACTGGCTTTGCAAATGTTTGAATAACTCCTCAAACACTTCCTGCTCTCCACGGGCTTCGGTGTCTCATCGCAGCTTTGGAGCTAAGTGATCGTTTGGCTAAATGAGGAGCCTCTGTCTCCACATGTTTGTGGGAGCTGTAATGACACCGTACTCTCAGCAGGCTTGTGCAACACTGCGCCGAAGAATGAGGAAGACTGCTGGGCCTCAGGCTTGCCATGGCCCTGACTCATTCCTGTCCTCCTATGGACCCATTACTCTGCTCGGTGCTGATGCTGAAGCAGCAGCGCTGCCTCTTCCTATGGACCCATTAGTCTGCTGCACGCAGACAGAAAAAACATGCAATGATGTCAATTCCAGATGCTGCAAGATGGTGCAAATCCCTGCCTTTTCAGGGTAACAGATATTTACCGTTTTTCTATAAATGACTGCTTAAATGTGGCAAAAATAAATATAGGCATAAGAGACAACAAGGAGCTTTAAATGTGACGGCCACGAGTACAGCAAATAGATTGTTTACACCAGCCTCAAAGGGAACATTTAACATTTAATTTCGGTTCAGCAGTGCCAAGTAGATGGGTAAAGACTGTAAAAATGGCACCTCTTTATGTGGTCGTCCAGATGACGCAAAAGGCATTCTACATATTTCACTTCTGTTTTCACCTGACAGGCCTCCCAGCGATGTGCAGCAAGATGCCCAACATAGCCACATAATATTAAACAGCCACGTCCCCGATGAATTTAGTGTCTCCGAATGTACAAGTCAAGCAACTTGTTTGCACATAAACAGGCTTCCGCAAATCGCAGGTTTATTGTGCTTAGTGTGCTTTGTTTTAAGCTTAGCAAGACAAGAGGTGACAGCCATGTTTAGGAACGGCAGTGCTTTGAGCTTAATGCTCGTGCCACAGTGGTACCATGTCAGTGTTTAACATGTTCACCACCTTAGTTTATCCTGTTAGTGTGTAAACACTGTACAGCAGAGCTCAGGCACAGAGGAATGGCTTCACTTTTACAGGCTTTTTGTCACAAACCAAATGTGTGCAAAACATTTAACAGACCTATTGTTTGACTTTCTTCAGCTTCAGTCTGTTTTTTTTTTTTTTTTTTTTACTTAGAGCCAAAGAGCCAAATTATCTGCAGAGGCCTTTAAAAAGTTTAAGGTTAAAAATCAATGTTTCACTGACGATGCATGGTGGACCTAGAACAAGCTGAGTCTGCTGCCTCCTTTAAGATCGATACATTTACCAACAGCAGAATTATTATCATTATACGTCATTCTGTCTGCAATGAATGAACGAGGGAATCAGAAACGCTGAAAAATTTTACAAATCATTGAGTTACTGATGCTCAATGCTCAACAGACGGGACATGGAGGAGGAGCTGCCTAACATCTGAAAACAAAATTGCATCATCTGGGTAAAACAAATAGTTAAAAACAAAAAAAAAAGTAGAGAAGATGACATTTCGCACTAAAGGAAAAATGTCGGGCTCATAGTGGTCACCAAGGTCAAACACATGAAGTGACGAAGAAAACCCAGCGAGGATCGACATAATTCACTGCGAACCTCCAGAAGGAGAAGTTAGCTCAAAATTTCATCTTTTCCAAACGGACAAACAGCAGTGAGTTCATGCACATATTGTCTGTCAACACTGAAGATTTCCCTCTCCGTGGTGACAAGATTATAAAATGAGATTACTGGGGGAAAAGAATGTAATACAGAAACTAAAAAAAAGAAAAAAAAAAAAAAGCCAAAATAGCACTTTATTTCTGAGACAGATTCTCTTTTAAATCTAGAAAGTGCACAAATTTGCTCTGGAGAAATTAACCCCACCCCCCTCCGGAAACATCAACAAAACATTTGTGATCAGTGTTTCTAATAATGGATAGAAAAGGTCCCGGGGCCCCGGAGCTAAAAACCAGTAAACAAAAGCTTTAATCTGCACTTTCACCAGGCGACCAAATTCACAGCTGCTTCTGTGGCAAATAATCCTGAAACTGCTTTTTGTGGACTTGAACTGTCACACACGCTTGTGGACCAGTAAAATTTAACAGTGGACCCACAAAGCTGTTTTGTTCTGTGTTTTGTTTGTGTCTTTTCAAAGCGGGGAGCCAAAAAGTGATACAGTTTGTTTTCTGATCGATCGATCAGTGAGCAATTGATCACTATCAGTGAAGATGTTACCAGAGACTCCAGCACCCTGAAAATCATGTCTGATTGAGTTCTTCATATATTATTTCTAACGATAATAATGTTCAGATATATTATTTATCTGATACTTATAACACAATCATAATAAAATTTTTACAGCGAGGACATTTTCTTCTGACAAACTAGAGATTTTAATGCGAACACCTCTGCATTTGCCTCGCATTTGAGAGAAGTTGCAAAAGTTGCCGAGATGAGATTCATCAATGTTGCCAAAAAGACTAGACGTTCAAAATGAAAGAACTGGCCATCAAACCATGC
Organism: Echeneis naucrates; assembly: GCF_900963305.1. Taxonomy (NCBI): domain Eukaryota; kingdom Metazoa; phylum Chordata; class Actinopteri; order Carangiformes; family Echeneidae; genus Echeneis; species Echeneis naucrates. The sequence continues at coordinate 21,494,100 of NC_042516.1, forward strand.
AGCCAAGCATTAAACAAAAGATGACTCTTTCTGAGGAGCCTTTATGATTTGAGAGAAAACTCAAAGTCTGTAATTCTTTATTGCACATGTGAAATTATTTTTCACAGAACAACCCATCATCAGAAAGAAGAAAAAAAAGTTACAAAACAAAGCAAATGGATTGGGTTTTTTTCCCCATTTCCTGTAAAGAGGACAATAAACGTTCATTTGCAAAACTGACTATAAACAATAGAAATAACAACAACAATGCAAAAAATGTCTGATGACGAACGCTGCCAAGACAGAACAAGATGCACTGACAACAACAGGGAGAAGCCATTGTTTGATTGTCTGTGGATCAGGCGACTGTTCCTCAGTCATCAGCTACAGAAACTCATTTGTTTCATAGCAGAGAGAGAGAACCGGAGCGAGGGAGCGATATTCTCCTGAGGGATGAAGGAGTCAGAGGGCTTTGTTTGCCCCGGAGCTGCTGTGACGCCCCGGCGAGGGAGCTGGGCGTGTCCACTTGCCCACCTGGGAGGTTGTATTTTCAGGCTGAGGGCCAAAAAGGAAAAGCCCTCAGGGTCTTAGTATGACGCATCACGTCATAGAGAGAGCAATGGCTCTGGCTCAGGTTCAGGAAGTGTGTGTGTGTGTGTGTGTGTGTGTGGGTGGAGGGGGCAGACTGTGTAACTCAGGTGTTGAATTGATAGATGCTGAAAGCTTCCCTTGGCAAAATTTTACCTGAGAATACGCCTCTCTTATCAGCCCCGAGCACAAAGCAGGAGCTGCTGCAAAGGAGAGCATCACATCTTCAACCAGATGAGAACGCCCATCCCTTCTCTTCTTTACCTAAATTGAATTTCGGCGTTGGATATGGACACATTTCTCCCAACAGGAAGTGACTAAAGAAACTTCTGAAGACGTACGCTGAATGTCTGTTTTCTTATTGAGCTTCACAGACTGACTGGGGGGGGGGAAATAAATGAGCACATTTTCTGGCCTGCACCGACGGTAAAGGTGGCGATCATTTATAAGACGCAACTCTTACCCAACAACAAATTTATAGCACAATGTGGAATACGCCTCCGACAAAACATGACTCCGCAGTCTCTCGAGTGATGCTCAAATTATGTTATTTATTCAACGCTGAGACAGTGCGGTCACACACAAAAATGAACAAGCCTTTCAGCATTTTCACATTCCTCCTTCCTTTGCTCGCTGCGCCTCATGTTTGGTAACATGAAAGGAGGGAAGCCGCCCGTCTCCCTGTGGAACAGTAACATCTCTATTTGTCGTCCCCAGGGACCAGCACTTGTCAGCGTGCGTCTCTACAGAGATAGATCCTTCCTCTGACTCTGAGGGAAATCACCTCGTTTGTTTTGTGTCAATCCACTCAAATCCTACAGCGCTATTGTGCTCCGTCTGCCTCGGCCCTCCCCTGCTCTCCCCAGAGAGCGCAGGCCACATTATTTCTGTCTTCATGCGAGAAAGGTCAGCTCAACAATAAGGAGCAACAGCATTTACACACCTTTTTACAATGCAAAGCAGTAATTACTTCAGATTTAAATTTACACCATTGCCACAGAAAACGCCTGTGAATGGCCTGAGAGGAATCCGGCGAGGTAGTACATCAGGACGTTGAGTCAAACGGCGGTTAAATTGCTGCTGTAAATCAGCACTTCAGGTTTAAGTTGCCAGTGAAACAACGGGCCTGCTGCGTAGCGAAACAGACAAAATTTGGTGTATTCACAGAGTATTTTCGGCCACTTGGGGGCAGCAGCACAAGCTGTTGGCGCAGCATTGATATACCATCACCTTGTAAAGCTCCTACAGCAAACGTTCCAACCAAATGTTAGCGACTTTAGCGTCAGTTCGGTCAGCTTCCTGCCATTTAAAGTTCTGAAATGTTTCCTTTTTCCATGATGTGCTTTCCCCGCATCATTAGACAGATTGACTTCTTCCTCCTGCTTTATAGAGCTGATCACCCAAATGCAAAATATTCAGTGGATTCAGTCCGGCTTCAGAGTTTCTCACTGACGCCACAACAGACCGCTTTGGAAATCCCCTTTTTAAATAAAGTTTCAATGCATAAATGCAAACACTTTTCCTGAGCCATGACGGCGTCCACACTCTCCTTCCTTCCTCTTCCCTTCAGATTTTTCATACATAAAAGTGTCAGCACTTTGGCTCGTTATTATTCTTCTGCACCACTTTCGAAACGAATGCTTTTGACCCATTTACATCGCAGCACTTGAACTCACCAAAACCTCATTGCACTTTGCCACATACAGTAAATTTAGACGGACTCCTTGGGGCAAACGTTCACTTGATAAACGTCCTCAGACATGAGCTGATCACCTCAGACTCTTTACCGCTCTACCGCTGTGGACTCGAACCATTACAGTTTAAAGGCACGTACAGTGTGAGAACACACAGCATTCATCTTGACACTATGTGACAGCACAAACTGCACGGACACCTCCAGCAGAAATAATAAGCATTGTGGAGCAGCATACTGAAACAGGTGCAAAGACGCCCACTTTTCCCTCCCCCATCCCCGACGAGCCCCCATATCACACACAGATGTTTCCCATCAAAGGCACCCACAAACCTCTCCACCCCGAGTATGTAAACCAAGATAAAGACCCATTCAAACAGAGGGACTCTGCAAACTGTACCTTGCTATTGAGCTTTTCTTTCTTTTACAATACACACTTCAAGCCCGGGAGCTGCTTCTGGTTTGTTTTTTTTTTCCTTCATCTGTGGGGTCACATATGCTTCAGCGCCGTGAGCGAAACATGTAGGTAGGATGTCTGTGATAGGCATTTGAAAATTGACAAGAAAAAGGGATAATACCAGAGTGGTATTTGGATGCGGCGGGGAAAAAAAGCGAATGATTGAATAACAGTAATTAAAGCAGTTATTCGTTCGGCGAGCACCTGCATGAGGGATGATATTGCTCCTTAATTCAGCTCAGTTTAACTTCTCTCAGCCGGTGGTTTCAGCATCGCCTCATTAATCGCTGATTGGCATCGAGCTGTTCACAGGAACAAACTGTTTACTCTGTCTTGCCTGTTTTCTCTGGGCTGCACGTGGCGACGGCCTCCCTACCGAATGCAACATCAAGGCCTATTGTACTGAACGAGGCAGGCGCTGTGCTTTTAACTTGATCTTATGTGGACCATTGCGATAAGGCACATTCATATGCTCATACATCCCCGACAGCAAAATGGGACGTATTGCAATGCAATCAAACAGTATATTCTACTATATTCTCTATTTTTCATGCACAGCACAGACGTTTTTGGGTGAAGAGGTGTGTTTCTTTAAAGGTGCGAACTGCCCACGGTGCCGCGGCGGCAGTAGAAAAAGGTTTTATCACTTAATAGGAGAGAAAAAACTTTAGGAGCTACGTTACCAACACTGCTTGAACTCAAAGATTGAACTTGTTGGTATCGAATCTAATATGGAGGATATCAGTGTGAATACATTTACTGGACTTCTTTTGCTCCAAAATCAAGTTCCAGGTTCTTTTCTTTGTCCTTTTGGCAGCGACAAAGATGGGAGACGTGACGAGCTACTCTCAAAAAGAACACTTCTTTCACGAAATTCATCAAACCAAGGTAGACGTGGAAGCCAGTAATCAGTGGTGTGTGTGTGTGTGTGTGTGTGTTAGTGATGAGCTAGATGTCGACCATTTAGCTGCTTAATGGCCAGATATGTATCAGTAGAGATCTGGTGGATGCCAAAACGGAGCTAAAAGGATGCTGATTTTAGTCCTTATCACAACATGGCACAGATGAATGCCCACATTCGACCACGTCTGAGTGTAGATTTATCAACTCGACTGGGCAGAATAACCCAAACAATTATGAATCTCCCTCCAAGTGGCCAAAGAAAATGAACTCCTCAGATATTTTAAATATATCTCTAAAAGCGTCCGTGTTTTCAGAGTGGATGAATTAAAGGGATTTCACGTCATCACAGCTCAAACATCAGGGAATATATTTCTTTTTCAGTCATCCAGGAAAGATTGTGGGTCAAAACAACAAACGCTGTAGCTGTTGTGAACCTTCACAGCCATCAGATTTATTTCCAGATCACAATTAAATACAGCCTGAACTGTCCAATTATAAACAAGAGAACAGCCCAAAAGGTTAGCCAGGCCCTCAAAACCCAACTCTCCTCTAGCTCCCTATTTTTAGCCGGTTAAAAAACCATCTAATGGCAACTGTTTCCATTATTTTGTTGGTTTTATGCTCATTACTAATCTGCATCTCAGAGAGAGTAAAAAAGGCCACAGTGAGGAGCAAATTGATCATTCTGTTACCTCTCAAACAACTCTCAAACAAAAAGAACTTCGTTTATTATTTCCTTGCTTTCATTGTTTCCTCATGTGGATGAATGCAAATAGACTTTTCTCCGAGACCACGCGAGGGCAAAGCTGCTCAGTCCTCCTACATCCAGCACAGCTGCCAGTCAAGATAAAGGGAGGTCATCAACAATAAAGCACCCTACAGGCAGAAGGAAAACTAATGCATGTGAGAGGGATTTGGGGGTGGGAAGCCATACATAAGTTACACATTCTCCCAACATATAACAACACAATTAAGTGAACTGACAATTATAATGAAAGGAGAACCTGTAATTGTCTCTTTGAGGATTAGAACTTCGACTGCTGGGGAGTAATAGATGGCTGTGATCATGCGGTCGCATCGATTGTTTATTTGCTGCTACTTACAAATAGAAAATTAATAGTTTGAGTTCATTCACTCTACCTGGTTAACATGGCCGTCGACAGATGCTTTACAGATCTTTTTTTTTTCTCTCTCTCTCTCCTCAGCCTCATCTGGATTTTAAATAAAAAAGAAAAGCTTGGTCAGATGTTAATTAAATGTTGTGTCTCTAAATGTGAAGCAGGTGAAAAGCAAACACTTCTTAACTTTCAATTTGAGTGCAATGAAAGTATTTTCTTTCATTTTTGTGACTGTCAGTGTTTTCCTTGAGAGCTAGTGTTGGAAGTTTTCATTGTTAACAAACAGAACTTAAAGTACATTTGACATTTCTCCCAATTGTTGTGTCTTGTATGAATCCTGGAAGGCCACTAAACCTGCAAGTAACCACAAAAACGTATTTGTACTGTGGAAACAATGTCACCTCTCCTCTGGTATAAAATCAATATGCTGTTATTATTGTCACATAAAATGCTGCTCCAATTGTTGCACATCTTATTTTAATAACGTTTGACACATATATCTGGATCATCTTTGACACATTCGTTCAGATTTTTTTTTTTTTTTACTTCACACAAATCTGGACACTCTTATCATAATGTCAACTTTTTTTTTTTACTTTTTTTATATAACCACTCCAAAAACAGAATTTACTGAGTGTCAAGTATTGTAGACTATTTGTAAGTGCCTCCATTAGCCACAACAGTTCAGTTCAGTCCTTAAAGGCTACAACCAAGACCTTTAACCAGACTAAATCCTATAAACAATGTCACGAGAACAACTTGATGGTTCCTATCACTTAAAATCAAAAAGATGCAAAAATACTCTGCAAACATCCCAATTTAAACACAAATCTAAAGAAAAGATTTATGCCTTCAGTTGCAAAGCTCAAAAAATACAAATTGGAACTTCTCTGAGGTCAGTGTGATATGACGGACAGCTACTAAAAGGAGCTTTAGATGAGCCTGATATTACAGCTGCTCTTTCCACAGTGCACATAAAACAAGGTCCATCCGCTGAGGAAGGCCATGGGTTGTGGGTGAAAGCTTATTTTTCTGTATGTTTGTTTTTTTTTTTATTTCAGTCCTAGCCCAAATAGTTGTCTAATACAAACTCTAAAGTTCTAAATCAGGTGATAACTCTCATTTCATGGCCACCAAACAAATAAAGAGAGGATTTCATAGTTAGAAGTTTCTCTAATGCCGCCCCTGGTGATTAGAGAGCCAATCTGTCAACTGAATCACCTCAATTTAAAACTCCATGCTGGAAATCATCCGTTTTACTTCGGTGTGGTTTGTAAGAGATGCTAAAGTTCCTCCGGCTCGGCGGCAACTGACTCCTGACCCTGCGGGAAGTCGTCAGGCCAAAGGAGAAACCGCTTATAATGTGGAGCAACACATTATAATTATGTCTGCTATGCATTCTGTGCCATTGTTTTCACGTGATGGAGTGTGTGTTCACGTGTGTGTGTGTTTGTGTGTGTGTGCGCATCAAAGAATGTTTGTTGGGAGGCAGAGAGGGAGAGATAGAGACGAAGTGAATGAGCAGCTGTGGCAATATTTCCAATATTTACTCTCCTCCACTGAGTGCAGTTGCTTGGGCCTTTGAGGAGCAATCAAACATCCGGAGATGGTCGGAAGATTCTCCCTTTAAGCCACAAGGTTTTATTTGAGAAAGAATACCTTCTGTTCAAAGGATTTGCAGCCATTTCATTTGAATCCATCTGTTTTTAAGGTGAAAAAGAGAGAAGAGGGGGAGTGAGGAAAAAAAAAAATAAAACAACAACAACAACAGAAAAAAAGCAGGCTATTGAACAGAGCATGTTTGTGCATCATATTGTGCTTGATGTAATGTAGGTCAGTGTTCTGCACAGCACCAGATAAGACACAGGGAACAAGTGTTGTGTGTACTTACAAGCAAATATCTGTCAAAATAGCAATTGACAGATCTACAAGAGCCTTCTCTCCCTCTCCCTCTCTCCATTTCTCTTCTTGGTTTTTTTTTTTTTTTTTTCTATTTTTTTTGGCCGGGGAAGTGGTTCCTTCGTCATTAGCATTTTTGAAAAAAGGGCCAGAGATTTGGGCCTATCTGCCTCCACTCGCTGCCGCAAAGCCAGTCTGGCCCAGGTTGTTATCTGTGCACTACAGAGGTGCAGCTGTTTAGCAAATGGATTTGCAGATTTTTAAAGGGAGATGAGGAGAAAAAAAAAGGGTGGGGGGGGGGGGAGGGGGGTGAGAATCAGGTATTCACAACAACCCTCCCCAAACTGGCATTTTGTTTTTATGCATGTGTCTGTGTGCGGATATCTATGTGTACGTGTGTGTGTTTTCTTATAAATCTTTACCTTCTGTTTTCTGAAGCCCACATTATTTTTGGAAATGGCATTAAACACAAAAAAGCATGAAAAATGCTTATTCTCTCTTTCTGCGCGTTCCTTTATTCACTTTCCAGCCTCCCGAGGGGCCTTTTCTTCTCCTGAGCGGGCGCCATCGCCGCTCCAGTTGCCTAACTGGACCGAGGGAGGCTGCGAGTGGAAGAAGCAACCAATGGGTTGCTTTAGGTGGGGTGGGGATGCTGCTGTCTTCACCACAGCTGCTGGCAAGTGCGTCTCTTTTGTCTAATGCAATCCCAGCGAGGCCGACACTCGTCGCACACAAACACACACACATTCGCGCACACGTGGAGGAATTCTGGCTTCAATCGAGGGCCCCCATGGGAGAAGGAAAAGGGCCCTAAGCCATTGGAGACACTGAGGGTGGTTGGCTTTCCTAAGTGGGGGTATGTACTGTATGTGCGCACACACACACACACACTTCTCATGCACACACGCCTCCTCAAACAGACACAGCCTTTTTCTCTCCCTCTTAAAGATGCAAACAGATACTGCCAACATATGTACACACATGCACAAACACACACACATGCACCACACACAGACCGTACAGCAGCAGCGTGACGCCTCCGAGCTGCAGCCTCGCTCTCTACCAGGAGGTGTCGTATAACAGACCGGCGGATGCAGAGAGGAGAGGCAGGCGAGTGTGACACCCACAGAAAACTTCACATCACAAATCACACACACCTGACCTGGATGTGCGGCGTTTACTTTTTTTTTTAGATCACGTTTAGATTTCATGTATTAGAGATGAATTACAGTGACAGGTGAGATTAAAACAAACACGCATCTCTTTCTTTAAACTGGCTTTTTTTTTTTCCCCCTTCTGTGTCAAAACACCGAAGTAAACATCACGTCTCAGCATCTTTAAAGACTCAGTTATTGAGATTTCTCTGATTTTGATGGTGCATTAAAAATGTATCATACCTCCTTTATATTTACTAATGAATATTTTAGTGAGCAATAAATATTGTACCATCTGTAACAGCAACTGTAAGTCAATCCGTGCATGTAAGTTATTCATGCTGTCACCCAGTCTTTTCACTCATCCTCTATACTTAACACGCCTTGAGTTTTGTAAGCTGCTCGTGTTTGTCTGACTCTGCTTTTATATTCATATTCTGTTTTTCCCCTCCTGCTTTCTTGTTTCTCTGCCGCGGCAACATAACAAAGATAATTAAAGTTTCATCTTGTCTTGGTTAACTCCACCCATCCGGTAGGCTACATAAAGCTAATGAAAACACCACGAGAAACTCCGCCGGTGACGACGCAGCTGACACGAGGACGCTGCTGTGGTAGATTTTTGTCAAAAATTTGGAATCCAATTTGGATTAATTTTCCTTTTCATTTGTTTTAAGTTGAAATTTTTTTTTTTTTTTTGAGAATCAACTGGTAAAATGCTTCAGTTGGCTCCAAATACACAATTTATTTTAAAATTTTATAAATAATTAGTTATAGATCCTTCCACTCAACAGGAGGCCACCTCCTGTCACGTTACGCCGTTCTCTTTGACTCTTCCCATCTTTTACTCCTGTTTATCCTCATAAAACACCTTTGACCTTTGGCTCTGATGCTCGAAAAAGTCAAAGTGATTATTTCAGCTGTGGGTGCCTCTCAACAATTAACCGCACACACCGACTATGTACAGGCTGATTAATGACAGCAGGCCCGTACGGAGGGAAATTAATTCAGACTGAGTTTCACCGTTCGTCTCGTAATGTCAAATTTTAATTTTCTTAAGCGAAGAAATAAGATATTCCAAAAGTTTAAATCAACAGATGCACCACTTTGCATTTGTTATCATTGTAATTGAATAGGCTATTGTGCTGATAAATGCTTAAATGCTTTAAACTGCAGCTTAGGGGACAGTAGGTGTTCTTTGTAATGACTGATCTTGCTTCCAAAATTAACAAAGAAATCTATTCAAATAGAAGAGGTGTGCAGGTGTCTTTTAATTTTATTCATCTTCTTTGCTGAGCCATTAGTGTTTCTCTCTTTTTTTTTTGTCTTTGCCCAACCGTTGTGTGGGCGGCCAAGCTAACAATTAAACGATTGTTCACACAATTGAGAATTGATAAAAACTGTATTTGGGTGGTTTAATATTCAAATGTTACTTTACTGTAATTACTATTAAACCATTTAACCTCAGAATGTGTATTTTTCTTCAGCAGGTAAGCTGCAGAATGAACAGGCAGCAGGTGGAAAGTTGAGGAATTATCAGATGTCAAAGTTGGAGCGAAACAGATTAGAAGGCGTCTTCGTAAACAGCATTTCAGCATCACTTTTCACGAGGTGAGCGTCACGTTTGATGACAGCTCAGTCTGCTCTGAAGGCTGACAGGAGATCAGGTGAACCGGCCGTTGTCAGATCGGAGTGACGAGTGGGTGCGGTTTGTTGGGTTTTGTTTTTTTTTTGAGGGGGGGGCCTTTATCAGCCGGGTCTAACAGATGCTGCCTGTCCGCATGTTCTTCCCCTCTGCCAGAAATATCAGGCTGGGAATTAGGAGAGGCGATCTATAATTTAACGTAACAAGTGACAGTTCATACGCTGCAGCAGCAAAGAGCCACAATAGGAGTGCAGCTCAGTGCTGGAGATCCAGGCTCGCCTCGAGCCATCGTCTCCTCCCTCAAAGTGGAGCAGGAGTGAGGGAGGGTGAAACGGGTGAAGGAACACACACACACACACACACACACAGTAAACCGCCTGTACTTCTCTTGCTTTCTGCCAGGTAGTGGAAAGAAGAACCTCCAGTGTGGCATAATGACTTTGCAGGGAAACAATAAGAAATAAATACCTTGGAGCTCCCCTATTAGTCAACACTTAAAAATCACCCCCTCCCGCCTCCTTCCTGCTCTCTCTCTCTCACTCTCTCTCTCGCTCTCTCCCTCTTTCTGACTCTCTCTCGGTCTTAATGAGCCTCTTGTTGGGGAGATAACTAGGGCCGCCGCTCTGCTCCGTGGCGTTCACGATGAGGAGACTGTTCGCTGTAATCACACAGAGGCTTGAGATGGAGGGAGCCTGGATTAGCTACTTTACCATGTGTGGAGTGTTTAACATGGCACCCGACACCGTGCTCCTTCCTGTCTTCACTAGACAAACACTCGCCGTCATTAATTTCATTTGCTTATCACAATCACCCCCCTCTGTTCTCGTCCTCTCCACCACTCACTTCATCCCTCAAAAAAAAAATAAAAAAATTAAAAAAAATAAAAAAAATAAATAAAACGCTTCAATTTGGACCCTTCCTGCTTTTTCGATTCAGGCGTCAGTGCAAATTATTGCAGCCCGCTGCTAAGAATTACTAGGTAAGGAAGCTAAATGAAGATGAAGAATTGGAAAATGTTTCCAGTTGGAAGAATGTTGATTACCAGGGCCGGGGTCCTGGAGGATTCCCCTCTATTTATCCTCATATTTTGAGCTGCCTCTCCCTTCCCACTCCCCTCCAAGCTCCTCCTGGGGCCTTGGAGAAGCAGCTTGCACTCAGCGCTGCCAAAAGAATTTATTAGAGCAAATGGTATTGTAAGCCCTATGGAAGGCATACCTTATGTGAAGATTTAAAAGATATTAGGAGGATGGCGCAGGCGGGAACCCAGGTGTGCCTGGTAATAGCCATTGTCTTGAGCGTGTGCGCATGTGCGTGCGCGGGTATTTACATGTGGCTCAGCGAGTTTATGTGAGCTTTTGCCTGGGAAGACAAGAAGAGGAGCATAATGCGCCCAGGCCGCCTCTGGTGTGTACATCCAGCACATATCTCCATCATAAACCTGAGGTGGTCTATATTAAGGGTTAGGGTTAGGGTTAGGGGTTAACCCTAACCCTGCGTTCCATCACTCTGACGCAGACCTGGGTCACGTGGGCGGAGCTTACGCTGTGAGGCCAGTTCTGATAAGTCAGGTGTGCTGTCGCCAAACGCGATGATGAGGTTTCCTGTTGTAGATGCCTCTCCATCTCTGATGAGGTTTGGGATGGAAGCTGTGATGGTTTTAATTTGTGTATCTTGGGATGAAAGGCATTTTTTTTCTAATTTATTAGTATTTTTTTGGCGTCTTATGACTCCAGTTGACAGATCGAACCAACTCGCTGCGTGCTCGTAGGGAGGTCACTGTTTTTCATGCACAAAGTTAGTTTCAGCAGGAAGTTTCTGATCATTTTGATGTGATTGATTATAATCATTCTATTTCATCTTCCTGTCTTCTTCCATCTTTGCACATTTAAAGCCTGTTTTCTGATAAAGACAAACCGTGTCCGTAGCAAAATCCATTTTCGTCTCAAAAACTAAACTTGTAATGATTTCAGGCTTCTGTACCGGCTGGAGCTGTTTTGGTGCTTAAAATGCGTATTAAGTGTAGTATGGTAGCAACACCTTATCCACATTATGCAGCTCAATTATTCCATGAGCAACACCTGCAAAACAAATTTGGCATTCAAATTTGCTAAGGATGATCAAACAACGCCGAAACACTGTCATTATTTCTCCCTCACATGCGGCAGCAAGGGGGAGGAGGAAAAAAAAATGCTGTTGTTGTTTTGTTTTTTTTTCTGGATGCACCAAATTAACTATTCAGCTGGAAGCAAACTTCATTTTATAGGTTTCATTCACCTCATTTACCAAAGTGTATTTAACTGCCATCGCAAAAACAACAACATAAATCGATTTGGGTCCACAAATCTCACATGGCAGAGGAGGAAAGAAAAAAAAAAATCACTCTAAAGAACTTTTTTTTTTTTTTTTTTTTTGTTAACTCCCTCCAAGTTTGGATGGGTCAGGCCGCACAGCTAATAACTTTCACAATAAAGCTCCAACTGCAGATCGGTTTCTGTCTCCAAATGTCGCCGAAGAACCTTTTCTTTTTTTTTTTACTTTGCACCTTGTTGTAACATTTTTTTCAGCATTATCCCGCTCAGCTCTGCTTAGCTAGCCTTGCACTCTGACGCTAGATAAAGAGAAATCAGGGCTAATGAATTGCGCCTCCCTGGATATAATTCTGTAATAGCTATAATCAGGCCGTTCTGAGCACATGAATATACATGGTCGGCATCAGCTGCAATCCTGTTGGTGGTCAATATTCTTGAAGCTTTGCCAGTCGGGGAATATTTCTGCTTCCCTTGCTCTGCCTTAATGTTATCAGGTAACACACACTGGCATTAAATCCCACAGCAAAATAAAAGCCTCTTTTTGGAAGCCTTCACAGTAGACAATGCGGCTCTCACCAAAAGCCCTTTAAGTGTTCGTGTTTTAATGTCATTACGGCACCACGAAGCAGCACACAGGCCGGGCGGGAGGAGGGAAAGCAAACTAAATAAAGAAATAAATAATAATTAAAAAAAAAAAAATTTTAAAAAATAAAATTAAAATGGAGCTGTAGCTTGAAAATAGAAACCCTAAACAAGACCTCAAGCTACATTTGCTCTGAGCACAAAAAGACTCGAGCAATGGTTAAAACAAACAGGACGGGTTTATTACGTTTATGCGGTGAATAGTGGAACAACGGCCTCGGCAGTCCTCACTGACAGCTTCTAAAGCTGCAGATTTGTGCCCATTAGTCACACATTTTAGCAAGAAGGTGGTTTCTAAAGTGCATTGATAGGGATTACAGTTCTATCCTTTCCTGTCTTTCTTTCAGCGCCGAAACATGCGGCTGATTCCTGAGATGCCAGGAGGTTTCTGCAAAGAAAGGAGTGGGGGAACTATTGTATTTGTTTTTCTAAAATGGCAATCCATAGAGTATTAAGGGGCTTAATCTGTGATTAATATTTTAATGATACAAAATAAGCAGCAAATTCTGAAGTTTACACCGTCCCACACCACAAGGAAGGTTTATTTACATGATGTCTGGGAGAGAAAGAGGCAGATGAATGCAGAACACGTTGGGTTGAGATTACATGGTGGCACTTGGGTGCGATTACACCACGAGGGATTTGAATAATCTCAGTTTATTGAGTTTGACATATTTTGTAATCGTAGATTAGTTTTAACAGGGACATTCTTAACCATGCTCTCCAAAGCTCGGATTAAGACAGATAAGAGTTTGTGGCAGTGAATCCAAAATCTAGCATTTCAAAATCAAAGTATTTCAGGGCCTATTAGTCCCGTAGCACCTTAAAAAGATTCTCCCTTCTGGGCCGAGTTTCTTACTTTATCTTTATGCCTTTTTTTGTGGTTGTTGTTTAACAGTCTAACGCACTAACGCACACCAGTTTAACACAACGCTGTTTGTTGGCTGGAGTGGAAAGGCCGTGATGGTTTCAGAAATCTGCGTAAATGGAAGTGACTGGATCAAAAAAATCAGCTAATTACGCATTTCAGCTTCCAGCCGTGAAAAGTAACCAAATACTGGAAGTAGTTGGACGTGACTGTTTCCATTTTGTGCTTCTTTTCAAACGTCTACTCCACCAAATCTCAGAGCGATAAAATATTGGTAATAAATGAGTAATAATGCTTCAAAAAAACTGTGATTCTGCTCTTCTCCACATTTTTTTTTTTTTTTTACTTCTCAAATTCAGAATGTATTCTTTTCCCTCGTACTAAATGAAATATCTATCTGTCTATCAAAGCAGTGCCAGCTTCTATCACCTGTGTTAATAAATAACACAACGCTCATCCTGTCTTCTAATAACAGCCATAAGTTGTAAAGTCAACTATTTAATGCGTGCTTTACTGCTATTTCAGTAAAAGCATGCCATAACCTGATTCAGATTCTAAAATATGCATGAGGACCATAAAAAGTAGAGTCAGCTTTTTTCTTTTTTTTTTTTTTTTTACCCGTAGTTATCAATTTAGAAATCATAAAGTGTCATTTGTTCATGAAGATTATTACCGTGAACTATAAATGTGCCTGAATGTAATCACACCTGGATCCTTTTATTCAGCAGATTCACTCATCACCTCATGTGTAAGAAAAAAAAAAAAAATTTATATGTAAAAATAAATAAATAAAAGAGAGAGAACCGTGGCCTGAGGAAAGGAAAGAAAAAAAAAAAATCAAGTGGGGTCTTGGGAGAGTTCAGAGCTACTCCCATGACCTCACTCACTCCTGGTTGTTTCAAAGCAAAGATGAAGTAGAAGGGGAAAAATACATTAGATAACCATCAGTGTCTCCAATATCTTTCCTCAAAGAGGCTGAAGGCCCACATTGCCTATAATTGGATTTGATTTGCACTCCCAGCATCAGTTAGGGAGATTAAGGGCAAGCACAAAAATCCCCACGATTCCTTTTCATCCAGATGACAAGCAAGGCCTAACAGATCCTGAAAGGAATATTTGTGACGGAAACCTTCGCGTCTCCTCGCACAGAGGCTGCTGGAAATGACAGTCCTGGGGAACAATGAACACATAATAAAAACCTAGATTATTATGGGTGTCTTAAGATTTCGTTTGATGTTTTTTTTTTTTTTCACCTCCCCTGCATCAAAGTGGCGAGGGAAAGTGCTGCTCGGTACCTGGATGTGTTCGAGACGAATTCCTCAACCACGTGAAATCCACAACAAGGTGGAACAATAGTTTACTTGTTACAAAATGCCCAGCCACAGATAGTTAAAAAAATGAAAAAAGGAGGGGAAAAAAGTTCTGCTGCGCGGTGTATAGAGACCAAATGATGCCAACAAAAGCTCTCAGTCAGAATAATATAAGACTTAACTTATTTTTCTTCCTCTTCACCGCCTGTGGGGAGAGGGAGGTTCTGTTCTGGCCTGATAAGTCATCTATTTGAATGGATCGTCATTCTCACAGGTATGTAAATAAAAAAAAAAAAAAAAAAAAAACAACCCATATTCCTCTCCCCTTTATTCCACTCTTTTGACAACGAGCAATGCTTACACTAGATTAAATATCACCATCAATAGACTTCCCCACGCTCGGGTGTCGTATTCACTCTACCCCATGCCAAAAGACTAATATTAGTATCTCCAGAAAATAATCTCTCTTTATTTCGCAAGTTCCCCGCTAAGGCATTCACATTCGCATTTATCAGAGGATTTAAATGCGGATGAAATAGTATATAAGCTGGATCCCCTCAGGAGAGGTTCTCATTCTCTTGTATTCTTTCAGATGGGGAGAGAAAAGAGAGGGAGCACGCTGCACCTTGGCGTAGAGAAAAGGGAGGAGGAGGATGCCGAGGAGGAGGAGGAATTAATTTTTCCCCTCTGGGAGAAACACATGCTGGATCTCAAGAGTTGGAGGGAATCTTCCCATCTTGCTCTGATTGGCATTAAGAGGGTGGGGGGGTGGTGACGGTGGTGGTGGAGGTGGGGAGCGGAAAGGATGAGAGGGAAAGAGATGCCACGGTTGTTACTAATGATTTATTGTCTGAAATGTGAACGGTGTTGTGGTGGGTGCTTGTCGTTCAAAACGCTCAGCAGATATTCTTTGCAGTAGGTTTTGGCTTTAAGTCTGTCAGCTTCTCTAAATTCATAATCAGGTGTGTGAGACTCAAACAACTGGGACGCCTGTTTCTCCATGTGTGTGTGTGTGAGAGAGAGAGAGAGAGAGAAAGAGAGTAAAAAGAGCAAAGACAAAAACTTTCAAACATGTTTTGAAACCCCCAAAATAAAAAAAAAAATAAAAATAAATAAAGAAAACGAGAACCAAGAACAAACAAGAATAGAGCTGCAAGAAATCGCTTTTTTCTGCAGAGTGTTTTTCTCCAACACTTCATTGTTTGGTCAATAAAATATCAGAAAAGTCTTTAAAAAAACCATGGGTTTTTTTTTGTAAAGTAAGAGAAAAGAAAAGCTGGAACAAGAATGTCATCAAAATGGTTGCCAAAGAATCAACTGATCATTTCAGCTCCAACAAAGACAAAACTAAAAACGGGACAGATAAATGTGCTTCTATCCAGCCCTCTGGTGTAAAGTAGAAACTTCTCACATATTTAAACACACCAAAAAAAAAAACAAACAATTAAAGTTCATCTTCTTATGTCGTCAAATTAGTTCTGTCTTTAAAGCACATTGTCACATACAGCATCAATCTGAAGACCGCAGCTTCAGCAGATCATTTTAAATGTGATTATTTACGATTCCTGGTCCTTTTCAGTGTTTCCAGAAGGCAACAGCACTTCGAGATGGTGCTCATGGCCTGTGATTATTAAAAAGGAAAAACAAAGACAGGATACCGGACCAGCAGGGCTTATGGGACACTGAAGGACCTGACTGACTGAGGCTGGGCAGAAGTGTCCAACATGGGCGTCCTTCCTGAGGACGGCGGGCTGAAGTAACGGCCCAGCTCCGCAGGAACAAGGACGAGAATCCTCAGCAACAACCTGAGATCACGGAAAACTGTGAAACCATCAGGTCTGATGAACTTCCTGATCTCCCCGAAGAAGAAAATGGAAAACTGTGGACGCTTCAGCGATCTCAAGCCCGTCTGCGTCAGGAGGCTCAGCCTTTACGCGGCATTTACTTGGTCTGACCAAAACATTCAAAAAGGTGAGCGACCTCAGAGCCCCGCCCCCGGACGTTTGATTGACAGGCAACGTTTTTCAAAGTGCCGCAGCTAGAGCCAAGCATCGGAGGAGTGAAAATAAAAACAGGACTCTTGCAGATTACCACTTTAATACTTGATAGTGGATGCGGGCTCCCTAACACTTAGTATGATTAAATCAGGCGAGACCTCACTTCTGAAGGCTGGATTTGGACGCCATTTATGTCGTATTGGGTTTCATTCGCTCAAACAACTGGGACGCTGGTTTCATCTTGAGAGGCAGAAGGACGCACACAGAAAAAAACAAAAAAAACAAAAACCAACATACCCAATATTTGATGCATTTACACAACAGACGCACAGATAACGCAGTTAATGGCCAGACGTCTAGCCAGACACTGTCCTGTGTGTGCTGATGGGTAGACAGAAGGCTGAGGAGCTGCACACAGATCAACCCATATTGACTCAATCTATTGACAAATGAATTTGGGGGCAAAGTCCTTCTGCGAGTTGTTGATTTAGGTGTCACAGTTCATTCCCGTTAGTGCCAACACTCACAACACACATCTCTTCCTTGATCTGACAGCAAGCTGTGAGTTCAAATATCCTTTTATTAAACAACAATACAACAGAATTTCGCACAGTTATCGCAACAAGGCGAGTTTCCAGCACTCATTAAGGAAGAGTGCAAACATGAAACATATCATAGTGGAGACATTAAGAATTCCGAAATAATGTCTGCGAATTCAAAATGGAAATGAAATGAATGCAACACAAAGTTTGTTTTCTGCAATATTATAGTCAACCGACTACATTAAAAAGCAATTAAAACTAACTATTGCATTACAAGGAAATGAATTAACTTTCATCACATTGAAATGCATGTTTTCTCTATAAGCACGGTGTAAATGAAACTCTTCATTAAGGATTAAGAAATAATAAAGAAAATTAGTCTGTACTATGAGCCTTTAAAATGTTCATTATTAGCTGTATTTGTTTTAATGAGCTGTCTCAGAAAGAAAGGAAAATATAGGCAGAGAGAGAAATCTGCCGAAGACTTTAATGCCGTGATAACTTGATCAAGTTTCCGAGTTCATATTGGGGAGGGGGGAGTCGAGGGAGGAGGGAGGAGTTAATGAAATCTTCAAGAGAGATCAGCCAATTTCATTTCACCAACTTCTCGACTTTATACAAAGATGCAGCAGGTGTTGGCTCCCGAGAAGAATTTTGGGTAAATATTGATCCTGTAAATATGTGTGCTCCATTCGCACCCTCCCCGTTTCTTTCTGCCCCCCCCCCCCCCCCCGACTCCCCCCTCAGAGAGATATACCCTCCCTGCAGCCAGCACGGGAGCTAGTTAAGTGAGGTATCATCTTCAGTCCGCAGTTAGCCCGCCTGTCTCCCACAAGGCCACCGTGGGTTCGGTACAACTGTTGCGAGTGGGTGGCACATCTGTTCGCTGAGACAGGCGAGGCCCCCGGGGTCATCACGCGCCTTGGCTAGCGTTTCACGCGCATCACTAATAACCACTCTGGTATCTCCGCCCTGAAGACAAAGGGCCTTGATGGGTGCCACTCGGCTTCAGATCTGAGCCCCGACATTTCTAATAGAAAGAGCATTAAGTATCATGTTTACCTTACGCTCATCCTTTCGATCCATCTGGCGCACCACTTACACCTAACGGGTTAAGTGTATTCGAAGATATACACGTCTGACATGGAATAAATTTCCTTTCAGCGGTGCAGGTTCCCTCCGCTGAAGCACCATATGCACGCTGCTGCTGTACGTTGGAGCTGCCAGGTTTCAGAGGCACCGGCGTTTTTGAAATATGCAAAGACACAATGAGGACAATTTATGGAATTAAACTGTATCAGTGTCTCAGCTTACCCTGCAAACTTTACTGTAAGAATATTCAAAATCACAACTGTACAGCTTTTGTCAAAGTCAGGAGTCCTCCCTCCCACAATAGGCAGGGATATGTGCGCCCCCGCACTGAAACCAAAAGTTTAAATCCAACTCAAGCTCTGAGAGGAAGAACAGAGAGCGGACAGAAAGGAAGGGGGAGATTGTGGATTCGTGTTTGCAATCCCTGTGCACAGTTAAGTGGGGGGGGGGGGGGGCATAAATGGAGAGACAGAGTCAGGTGTGTTTGTGTTGTAGAGCTTGGATGTGTGTGTGTGCGTGCGTGTCCACAGGGCTGGTTCACCAGCTCACCGGCAGCAGTGATGGCTCTGGTAGTAGAGGGCGAGCAGAGAGCGTGGAGGATGAAAGATGGAGCCTAATCCTCCACATGTGGCGTCTTTCCCCCCACCTACCCCCCCCCCCACCCTTTTTTTTTTTTTTTTTTTTTAAAGGAAAGCCAACTGGAGCCGTTCTTTGGACTGTAGGCCAAGGGCTCCAGGAAAGCATTGCCTCCAGCCAAAGCACATAGTGTGAAATGAGAAGCTAAAGCTTGAATGTGCTTTTGTTTATCAGAAAACTGCACTCTAAGTGGGATTGGCAGTGGCAGGGCCCAAACTCCATAAGTCATATAGACTGGCTCGGGCCGAAGTGGGGATGGCACGGCGAGGTTTCAGGCTTGAGCGGCCCGGGAAAGGCACTGCCACTTGGCAGCTGGTCTCCCCCCTTCATCGCTCCGCTCCCATAATCTTGGTTCCAACACAAAGGAGGGGATCAAAGAGGTCAATCTAAAGTAGGAAAACATGGTCACAAGTTGAGAAAATAAAGGAAAAGAAACGAGGGAAAACTCCAGACGTGGAACCTAAACTCCGGGAATTGGGGACGCAGATTTCTGGGTGAGGAGAGGCCAGCAGGGTGCCAAAGAATGATAAATTTTTGAGATGGATTGTATGAGGAGATCCATGACCATGAGGCTCTTGGCTCCAAAGTGGCACAAAGATAACTTCAAAGTAGGCGGAAAGTTATGAAGGGGCTCAGAGCTTTGGATGAATCTGAGACGGGCTGGAGGACGAGATGGAGGATTAAGCGCAGTGCTGGGGGAAATCTGACTTCTGCCGATGCACTCCTGAGTCCATTTGCAAGGATCCGTGTGACACATCCTGAAATTAATTTTAATTAATCTGAAAAATAACTGACGCGTCAACCTACAGCACTCACAAGCTCAGTGTGACTCCGCAGGTAAGAGACAGATGGAAAACGAGGAAGTCTCACATTACTGATATTTTTTTAATAATGAAGAAACCGTTCAGAAAAAAACCTATTCAGCCTGAAATAATCAGCGTCGTGCATTCATGTTATACAGGAGGATGTCAAATAGTCCGCTGTTCACCTCCACATCCAATCAGAGCGGAGATACCGGACGTGGTCTGGCACAGTGAGGGAGCTGACTGTGGAGGTCAAAGGTCGAATCAGAAACCTTACAAATACTGGACGTAGACTCCGGAGCAGGAAAGAGCCGTCAACCTGCAATTTTTATCTAAAGACCAACAGGTCTGCATTGGTTGTTAAGACACCCGATTGTCTTGAAGTCTATGGGAAAATGGTGCTTCATCAATCCAACATGGTCATTTTTAGGTAAGTATGTGTTAGAGGGTGTGGCTACAGTGTGACTGATGGACTGTGCCTTCCAATCAGGATGCAGTACAGCTCCTCCTGATACCATGTATTCTTTTTTCAAAAAACCAACATGGTGGCGACTAAGTTATAAATCGAAGGCTTCATGTTGTTGGAAGTCACTGCGGGTCATCACCTGGTCGGGGTTGAATTCGCAGATTATCATTTCTGGGTCAGAGAAATTCAGCAGCTTTTCAAACAAATTATCGAAAATATCGGAGCCACTTGTTGGTTTTTTAGGGTTTACCTGCCGAAGGTGTGATGTCATCTCCATTTCCTGTTTGTGAGTCATGAAATGTTTCCTCCACGGCGGCCCGTGTCACTGATGTCTTTACATGAGTAAATGTGCCATTCAGCCACCATCCTCTGAATCCTCCACGCGGCTGATTTAGGAAGAATTAAAGCTGTTACCGACTTTCTAAATCAATCCAGGGATTTCAAAAGGCAAACATCCAATCTCAACAAATCCCACTTTAGCAGACTGTATAACGAAATCATTCTCATTGATATTCAATACACTCGAGGGCCGAAATACTTTGCTGCTGGTCCTGTTAAACAACACCGCAACACAAAGGCGGCACATCATCGCAGCACATTTACTCCACTGCAGCAGCCCTGCGTTACTCTTTCATTTAAAAGGCTGTACCACTTTCAATCACTCGAGGACAGACACAAAGAGCAGGCGCTTTTCAAAGGGCCCATTGTGGAGCCCAGTGAAATTATTCAATTAGTGAATTTAGCACCTGATCTGGTTAGCCAGTAGCCCCGAGGACGCTACAGCTGCATGAGAAAGAGAGAGAGTTAGAGACATAAAGGAAGAGGAGGGGGTTGGACAGACCAGACGGTGTAATATTCATTACCTCCCACTCCCCCCTGTTTTATGACAGCAAAATTACCCAGTATTCATATCACACCCTGTAAAATATTGCTTTTCATAACACACATCGACTCCTCCTTACAGTGCATCGTAGGCATACGTGCATTTTGTAAAACAGATTGTAGATTTTGCAGATTTTTGTAATTTGGAGATTTAATAGGCTTCGCTCTCTCTCTGTGTCTGTCTCTCACACACACACACACACACACACACACACACACACACACACACACACACACACACACACACACACACACAGCGGGACACGTCCTTTTTCAGAAAGCAGGAAGGAGGGCAGACGGATATGGACAGGAGTTTTTTTTTTTTTTTTTTTTTTCTGTTAAAATGTTTGAGTTGTGTCACGATCTCATTTAATCATCACTTCATTTGGACCTCGTACGTTTGGTATTAATCCGGCCCGTGATATCAGGAACCTGACGGCTGAGCTCCAGTGACCTGCGTCACAGGGACATCCCATCAGAGCGTGCAGCACAGCCGGCTGTCATGGAGGAGTTTGTGTCCAGCCCTGATGCTAACGCTCACCTTTATCAGTAAGAACACTAGTGCGATTGAGGAATCGCCCAACATGGAGAGAGCTGAGCGATAATCAGTGCTACAGTAACAGCAGAGTTATTACTGAATAAGGTTTTTTTTTTTTTTTTCCATTTCATGACTCGTTTTCAAACGTCACCAAAGATCCCCTGAGAAGGAACTAATCCACATGAACGTCATGAAAACAGCAGAATGTTTGTGTTGATGTTTTCGTTGAGTCCGAGTTCATCTCGGAGGTTTGATTATTATTGATTAATAACAATAATCACAAATCGGGTAGAAAGAACAAAACGTTGACGTATTTGTTACACAAAGTAAAGTCCTGGTTTCAGACATCTTCAAAGACCATAACTGATGGTTCCTTCCTCAGAGAGTCTTCATTGGTGCAGACATCCTTTAGCCTGCAAATCCCCAAATCAATGTTTAATGTAAAGGGGATGAAATAATAAAGATGGTTCTGCACCACCAGCTGACAAACTGGTACAGACTGAACTGAAGGATTTCTAACATTTGACTGGAAACTGATTAAGGCCCAGCAGAGCGACACGCCGGTCCAGGTATGCACTGACACAAGAAACCCTCTAAACTAAATAATCTTCAAATTCAGCTTTCAATATGAATTCGTTTTCTCTGAGTTTAACACTAAGACCCAAAGATGCTTGAGAGGAATCAAACACTTGGGCTTTAAACTGTTTGGCCTTAATTCATGGCCAGTCTACCTCCATCACCTCGAGGCTGCTAAGACAGACTGTTATCAGCGATCCAAGGCAAATCAAAAGTGTTGTAACCTCACCAGCCATCTGGATCTTGGAAGCTCTTTTTCAGTTTTCAGAGAGAATTACTTCACAAAAAAAAAAGGAAACAAAACAGAAATTTGAGCCTGATGGAGCCAGATGGCTCACAAGGTTAGGTTTGTTCAACATGCACACGAGCACAGTAACTCCATACAGTACAGTGACGCACCGTCAGAGCTCTGTGATCAGCTCGTCAAAATGAATCTAATAAAAATACGTTACCAAAGTGGAGAAAAATGTTTTTTCTTTTTCTGATATGTATGGAAGATTCCTTGATCACTATAATTAGTGGAACTCTAATGAGGCAATTATAAACAACTGATGAAAGCAGTTTGATGAGTTGTGCACAAAAAAAGAGTGAATATCTGGGAAAAAAAACAGAAATAAATGGAAGTTTGAATTGACCTGAGTAATTAAAGGCCATGTAAATACTTGGTACATTAAATATTAATCATGCAGGTGCTGGCCAAACATTTCCCAGAAGTTGTGGGCAAACTTCAGATTAAAAAAAAAAAAAACACACATAGCAGGGTATTAAATCATAAATTAAATTTTAGAGTGAGCAGAATAGCACATTCAGCAGACAGTTGTTTCACTTTGAGCATCTTTCTTTCATCTCAGTCGGCACACGAGTCGTAATTCACTCTGAAAGCACGCATCCAGTAAAACTGATGCCTCGTTTATAAATGCAGCAGTGCAGCAAATGCTGCGAGTGCTCCGAGCTTATTGTTGAGGAGCCGCCTGGGGGCCAAATGTTAACAGGACGAGATGGTCTGAGTGAGCCGAAACAGTTTTTACCTAAAAAAAAAAAAAAAAAAAAAAAAATCTGTTTAGATCACCTCTGACAACCTTTGACACGGAGCAACAAACTCCCTTCAGTGTTTTAATACAGCATTTAAAACTTTGATTTTTTTTAATTACTATGAAGTTTTCACGACATCTGTTGAATTCCCTTTCTTTCTGGCCAACGTTGATCGGGAAACTCCACGACCTTCTGTAGCTGTGAAAAAGTCGACTGAGCTTAAAGGACTTTTTTTATTTTTCGGAAATATGCAGTTAATGATGTAAAATTTTTCTAAATTGGACTCGATGTTCCCTTTAAGGCATTACACGACTCAAAATATCCAGAATGAGTGCAAAGTTAACCTTAATAAGATAAGATTGCAGATATTTTTGTGACTACAGAGACCAAACTGTTCGTCTCTTCTGAGACCGAAGTGAACACACACACACACACACACACGTCCTAAATTACTTATAAATAATTTTTTTTTCCTCCAAAAACAGCTGGCCATTGTAGTTTTTAGCAAATGTTGCACAAACAAAGAGGGGAATACTGCATCTGTTGGGGACTATTTTCGGTGGAGGATTTATACACCATTTCTACAGCAGCAGGATGGTGGATATAAGATATAACCAGACTTATCCTTTAAAGTCTCCTTTTCTTATAAGCATTTCCAAGGCCAGTCAATTTGTTTAGAATTTTCAAATTCAGAGTTTACTTTGCTTGATTAATGGAGTGATCTGCTTCACGCCGCCTGTCTTATTTCTGTCATTTTGTTTTTATAGATTTGAATTGAGAATGGGATGAAATGTGCTGATATACGTACAAGTTTGATGAAAGTACGGCTTGTAACGAAGGAAACTGATTCACAGAGCAAATATTTTAATCTTTGAGTATCTGAGAAATCTTCAGCGTATCTGTCTGCCACACAGGAAGCTTTGGCGAGGCCAGATCAGCATGTTTTGTTTTTTTTTTGTGATGACCGTGATGACAGAGTCACCTGATGCCGATGACGTCGCAGCTATCTCTGGACGCATGGCCGGTTCAGACCGGCGCCTGTGTGGGCTCGACGTGCCAGCTCCACACAGCAGGAGTGTGGCCGAGGAGAAAGGAGGCGGCCCGGGGGCAGACTCTGTGTCAGCTGATAGTGCAGGGGGTGGGCAGCGCCGGGGGGCGGGTGGCATGCCTGGGCGCGAAAGGCTCGCCAAGACCCACACTCTTTTGGCATTTTGGCAAGGGCAAGCGGCGAAATAAAATGATCCAATTTAAGCTGGTTTAGGAGTGCCGAAGAATATTCAAATATTTCATTTTGCAGGGCATTCGGGGAGGCTGCGCTTGCTCCTCAGATCAGACGAAGAACTAAGTTTTCGTCTGCAGGCCTCAGCGGCGGCGGCGCCATCTTGATAGCCAGTTGGCCTCCAGTGGTGGAAAATGGATCTGACGGTGGGGTTTCAGATTCCAGCTGCTCTGCTGTCTTCTCAATCCTCTTTCTCACCCTCTCCTGCTAACCTCCCTTTCATAGCTGCACTGCCCCCCCCCCCTTTTTTTTTTTTTTTTTTTTTTTTTTTTTTAATGTGCCATTTTCAGGGCCTTTTATTTCACTCCAGCACTTTTCTCTGTATTCTCTTATCTGGACAAAACTTAGGATCTAATTGAAAAGCTATCGAGACAAAACTCATCGTCGACACGGACATAAAAAAATAACTTGTTGATGATCCTGCTTTTGCACAGAGCACTTTCTCTGATACGTGTAAATCATCCACATGCTCTATAATAATAAAGCCTTTGCTAAATCGTCTCCCCTAAGTACCAAAAAATAATGTCCAGCGTCCGTCTATATTTTCTGCCCGAGACTGTCATTGACGGCAGGATCTTTCAAATGATTGCTTTTTAATGCCATTATTGTTATTATGGTTATTATTACTGCTAATGAGGGAAATACAGCCCTGGTTTTCCTCAGCATGAATTTCACCATGGAAATAAATGAGTAAAAAAGCCTTTATTGAATTACACTAAAAGCAATCTCAAATAAATGGGCCTTGAATCTGCCTCCATGAGACGATGCTTGCTATGGTATAATTTCATTGTGCGGGGAACAAGAACAGCGGGGCCAAAGACACAGACAGACCCCTGATATAGTGTGTACATATGTATGTGTGTGTGCATCATGCACTAAACGTCTCCGTCTTCTTTCCGGTTTTGAGTCATCCCTCCCGGTTTGAGAGGTGCTAAGACTAAAGGGGGCCGGCTTTGATTCCACCCGAGCTCGTTTGAGTCCTTTTTATAAAAGGAACAAATAAGCAATCATCATAACAGCAACTCTGACCCTGTTTTTTTTGTTAGGCTTCAGTATTCTGAGACGAGCGCTGCAGAGATCCTACATCTGTCCTGTGTCACAGCTGCACAATGTTGTTTTCTTCGCATTGCGTGACCGCGATGAATGATTTATTTCTTATTTTTTAACTTTAAAGGTAAAAATATGGTGACTGGGTCAAAGTGCAGCCTTCAACATGGAGTGGGTGGGGAATAGAGAAGAGGGACGGTGCGGGGGGGGGGGGCTGTAAATGCTAAATCTGCATCAATTTTCTCTGCTTGTCGTTATCAACAAGTTCCATCAGCAGCTGAGGTCTCCTGGGACGTTTATTGTGAACGTGTCAATAGACTTTGTTGCGGGTTTAGAGGTCGCGACCTCTGTCACATAAACCGTCCATTGTGTGTTTGAACACATCAGGTCATCGGAGCGAACGGCTCCAAAATATGAACGTGATGATGGTCAGACTGATAATCGTGTTTTCTTTTGTTTTCTTTCCTTTTTTTTTTTAAGACAAGTATCAGATAAGGCTCATAAATGAGCGATCAGTCCGTTTAAATAATCGTTCCTCTCCTGCCGCTGCGGATCGAGAGGCCGCCACAACATTTGTCCTTTTAGTCAAAAACCGAGTTACTTTAACCTCTT